>NC_141535.1:94808214-94977857 GCF_021556685.1 Rattus norvegicus
CCCCTGCGCAAACCCCATGTGGGTATTCCCCCATACATCGCCCTTACTGCCCCCCGATATTCTCCCGCTCTGGGGGTCCAACCTTGGCAGGACCAAGGGCTTCCCCTTCCCCTGGTGCCCCAACAAGGCTATTCTCTGCTACATATACAGTTGGACCCCTGGGTCAGTCCATGTATAGTCTTTTTGTAGTGGTTTAGTCCCTGGAAGCTCTGGTTGGTTGGCATTGTTGTTCTTATTGGGTTGCAGCTCCATTAACTCTTTCAATTCTTCCTCTAATTCCACCCAAGGGGGTCCTGTTCTCAGTTCAGTGGTTTGCTGCTAGCATTGACCTCTGTATTGGACATGCTCTGATGTGCCTCTCAGGAGAGATCTATATCCACTCACTTTCAGCACGCATTTTTTAGCTTCATCAATCTTATCTAGTTTTGGTGGCTGTATATATATGGGCCACATGTAGAGCAGGCCCTGAATGGCCATTCCTTCAGTTACTGCACTAAACTTTGCTTCCATATCCCCTTTATGGATATTTTTCCCTTTTAAGGAGGAGTGGGAGCATCTGCACTTTGGTCATCATTCTTCTTGAGTTTCCTGTGGTCTGTGGATTACATTTTGGGTAATTCGAGTTTTTGGGCGAATGTCCACTTATCAATGAGTGCATATCAAGTGTGTTTTTCTGTGATTGGGTTACTTCACTCAGGATGATATTTTCTAGTTCATTCCGTTTGCCTCTGAATTTCATGAAATCATTGTTTTTGATAGCTTAGTAGTACTCCATTGTGAAGATGTACCACATTTTCTGTATCCATTCCTCTGTTGAAGGGCACCTGGGCTCTTTCCAGTTTCTGGCTATTATAAATAAGGCTGCTATGAACATAGTGGAGCATGTGTCTTTGTTGTATGTTGGAGTATCTTTTGGGTATATGCCCAAGAGAGGTATAGCTGGGTCTTCAGGTAGTGCAATGTCCAATTATCTGAGGAACCTCCAAACTGATTTCCAGAGTGGTTGTACCAGTTTGCAGTCCCACCAACAATGGAGGAGTATTCCTCTTTCTTTACATCCTTGCCAGCATTTGCTGTCACCTGAGTTTTTGGTCTTAGCCATTCTGACTGATGTGAGGTGAAATCTCAGGGTTGTTTTGATTTGCACCTCCCTGGTGACTAAGGATGTTGAACATTTCTTTAGATGCTTTTTGGCCATTCGATAATCCTCAGCTGTGAATGTTTTGTTAAGCTCTGTACCCCATTTTTTAAAAATTATTTAATTTTTTTATTTATTTTTTATTAACTTGAGTATTTCTTTTTTTTCTCTTAAATCCGGTTTATTTGTATTTATATTATTAAAGCACGCGCTCTTCGTGATTCCTGGATGCCATCCATATTATCAACATAAATACGGCCACCTTCTTCCCATTTTCGTCAGAATCGAGCGGAATCCTTAATTTTAGCAACGCCTATATTATTCTTTGTCTTCGGTGACCCTTTCTTTTTTTTTTAATATATTATTTTATTAACTTGAGTATTTCTTATATACATTTCAAGTGTTATTCCCTTTCCCGGTATCCGGGCAAACATCCCCCTCCCCCCTCCCCTTCCTTATGGGTGTTCCCCTCCCAACCCTCCCCCCATTGCCGCCCTCCCCCCACCAGTCTAGTTCACTGGGGGTTCAGTCTTAGCAGGACCCAGGGCTTCCCCTTCCACTGGTGCTCTAACTAGGATATGCATTGCTACCTATGAGGTCAGAGTCCAGGGTCAGTCCATGTATAGTCTTTGGGTAGGGGCTTAGTCCCTGGAAGCTCTGGTTGCTTGGCATTGTTGTACATATGGGGTCTCGAGCCCCTTCAAGCTCTTCCAGGTCTTTCTCTGATTCCTTCAAAGGGGGTCCTATTCTCAGTTCAGTGGTTTGCTGCTGGCATTTGCCTCTGTATTTGCTGTATTCTGGCTGTGTCTCTCAGGAGCGATCTACATCCGGCTCCTGTCGGTCTGCACTTCTTTGCTTCATCCATCTTGTCTAATTGGGTGGCTGTATATGTATGGGCCACATGTGGGGCAGGCTCTGAATGGGTGTTCCTTCAGTCTCTGTTTTAATCTTTGCCTCTCTATTCCCTGCCAAGGGTATTCTTGTTCCCCTTTTAAAGAAGGAGTGAAGCATTCACATTTTGATCATACGACTTGAGTTTCATTTGTTCTAGGCATCTAGGGTAATTCAAGCATTTGGGCTAATAGCCACTTATCAATGAGTGCATACCATGTATGTCTTTCTGTGTTTGGGTTAGCTCACTCAGGATGATGTTTTCCAGTTCCAACCATTTGCCTACGAATTTCATAAAGTCGTCGTTTTTGATAGCTGAGTAATATTCCATTGTGTAGATGTACCACATTTTCTGTATCCATTCCTCTGTTGAAGGGCATCTGGGTTCTTTCCAGCTTCTGGCTATTATAAATAAGGCTGCAATGAACATAGTGGAGCACGTGTCTTTGTTATATGTTGGGGCATCTTTTGGGTATATGCCCAAGAGAGGTATAGCTGGATCCTCAGGCAGTTCAATGTCCAATTTTCTGAGGATCCTCCAGATTGATTTCCAGAATGGTTGTACCAGTTTGCAATCCCACCAACAATGGAGGAGTGTTCCTCTTTCTCCACATCCTCGCCAGCATCTGTTGTCCCCTGAGTTTTTGATCTTAGCCATTCTCACTGGTGTGAGGTGAAATCTCAGGGTTGTTTTGATTTGCATTTCCCTTATGACTAAAGATGTTGAACATTTCTTTAGGTGTTTCTCCGCCATTCGGCATTCCTCAGCTGTGAATTCTTTGTTTAGCTCTGAACCCCATTTTTTAATAGGGTTATTTGTTTCCCTACGGTCTAACTTCTTGAGTTCTTTGTATATTTTGGATATAAGGCCTCTATCTGTTGTAGGATTGGTAAAGATCTTTTCCCAATCTGTTGGTTGCCGTTTTGTCCTAACCACAGTGTCCTTTGCCTTACAGAAGCTTTGCAGTTTTATGAGATCCCATTTGTCGATTCTTGATCTTAGAGCGTAAGCCATTGGTGTTTTGTTCAGGAAATTTTTTCCAGTGCCCATGTGTTCCAGATGCTTCCCTAGTTTTTCTTCTATTAGTTTGAGTGTGTCTGCTTTGATGTGGAGGTCCTTGACCCACTTGGACTTAAGCTTTGTACAGGGTGATAAGCATGGATCGATCTGCATTCCTCTACATGTTGCCCTCCAGTTGAACCAGCACCATTTGCTGAAAATGCTGTCTTTTTTCCATTGGATGGTTTTGACTCCTTTGTCAAAAATCAAGTGACCATAGGTGTGTGGGTTCATTTCTGGGTCTTCAATTCTATTCCATTGGTCTATCTGTCTGTCTCTGTACCAATACCATGCAGTTTTTATGACTATTGCTCTGTAATACTGCTTGAGTTCAGGGATAGTGATTCCCCCTGAAGTCCTTTTATTGTTGAGGATAGCTTTAGCTATCCTGGGTTTTTTGTTATTCCAGATGAATTTGCAAATTGTTCTGTCTAACTCTTTGAAGAACTGGATTGGTATTTTGATGGGGATTGCATTGAATCTGTAGATCGCTTTAGGTAAAATGGCCATTTTTACTATATTAATCCTGCCAATCCATGAGTATGGGAGATCTTTCCATTTTCTGAGGTCTTCTTCAATTTCCTTCTTCAATGTCTTGAAGTTCTTATTGTACAGATCTTTTACTTGCTTTGTTAAAGTCACACCGAGGTACTTTATATTATTTGGGTCTATTATGAAGGGTGTCGTTTCCCTAATTTCTTTCTCGGCTTGTTTCTCTTTTGTATAGAGGAAGGCAACTGATTTATTTGAGTTAATTTTATACCCAGCCACTTTGCTGAAGTTATTTATCAGCTTTAGTAGTTCTCTGGTGGAACTTTTGGGATCACTTAAATATGTTATCATATCATCTGCAAATAGTGATATTTTGACTTCTTCTTTTCCGATCTGTATCCCCTTGACCTCCTTTTGTTGTCTGATTGCTCTGGCTAGAACTTCAAGAACTATATTGAATAAGTAGGGAGAGAGTGGGCAGCCTTCTCTAGTCCCTGATTTTAGTGGGATTGCTTCAAGTTTCTCTCCATTTAGTTTTTTTTTTATTTTTTTTATTAACTTGAGTATTTCTTATATACATTTCGAATGTTATTCCCTTTCCCGGTTTCCGGGCAAACATCCCCCTCCCCCCTCCCCTTCCTTATGGGTGTTCCCCTCCCAACCCTCCCCCCATTGCCGCCCTCCCCCCACCAGTCTAGTTCACTGGGGGTTCAGTCTTAGCAGGACCCAGGGCTTCCCCTTCCACTGGTGCTCTAACTAGGATATGCATTGCTACCTATGAGGTCAGAGTCCAGGGTCAGTCCATGTATAGTCTTTGGGTAGGGGCTTAGTCCCTGGAAGCTCTGGTTGCTTGGCATTGTTGTACATATGGGGTCTCGAGCCCCTTCAAGCTCTTCCAGGTCTTTCTCTGATTCCTTCAAAGGGGGTCCTATTCTCAGTTCAGTGGTTTGCTGCTGGCATTTGCCTCTGTATTTGCTGTATTCTGGCTGTGTCTCTCAGGAGCGATCTACATCCGGCTCCTGTCGGTCTGCACTTCTTTGCTTCATCCATCTTGTCTAATTGGGTGGCTGTATATGTATGGGCCACATGTGGGGCAGGCTCTGAATGGGTGTTCCTTCAGTCTCTGTTTTAATCTTTGCCTCTCTATTCCCTGCCAAGGGTATTCTTGTTCCCCTTTTAAAGAAGGAGTGAAGCATTCACATTTTGATCATACGACTTGAGTTTCATTTGTTCTAGGCATCTAGGGTAATTCAAGCATTTGGGCTAATAGCCACTTATCAATGAGTGCATACCATGTATGTCTTTCTGTGTTTGGGTTAGCTCACTCAGGATGATGTTTTCCAGTTCCAACCATTTGCCTACGAATTTCATAAAGTCGTCGTTTTTGATAGCTGAGTAATATTCCATTGTGTAGATGTACCACATTTTCTGTATCCATTCCTCTGTTGAAGGGCATCTGGGTTCTTTCCAGCTTCTGGCTATTATAAATAAGGCTGCAATGAACATAGTGGAGCACGTGTCTTTGTTATATGTTGGGGCATCTTTTGGGTATATGCCCAAGAGAGGTATAGCTGGATCCTCAGGCAGTTCAATGTCCAATTTTCTGAGGATCCTCCAGATTGATTTCCAGAATGGTTGTACCAGTTTGCAATCCCACCAACAATGGAGGAGTGTTCCTCTTTCTCCACATCCTCGCCAGCATCTGTTGTCCCCTGAGTTTTTGATCTTAGCCATTCTCACTGGTGTGAGGTGAAATCTCAGGGTTGTTTTGATTTGCATTTCCCTTATGACTAAAGATGTTGAACATTTCTTTAGGTGTTTCTCCGCCATTCGGCATTCCTCAGCTGTGAATTCTTTGTTTAGCTCTGAACCCCATTTTTTAATAGGGTTATTTGTTTCCCTACGGTCTAACTTCTTGAGTTCTTTGTATATTTTGGATATAAGGCCTCTATCTGTTGTAGGATTGGTAAAGATCTTTTCCCAATCTGTTGGTTGCCGTTTTGTCCTAACCACAGTGTCCTTTGCCTTACAGAAGCTTTGCAGTTTTATGAGATCCCATTTGTCGATTCTTGATCTTAGAGCGTAAGCCATTGGTGTTTTGTTCAGGAAATTTTTTCCAGTGCCCATGTGTTCCAGATGCTTCCCTAGTTTTTCTTCTATTAGTTTGAGTGTGTCTGCTTTGATGTGGAGGTCCTTGACCCACTTGGACTTAAGCTTTGTACAGGGTGATAAGCATGGATCGATCTGCATTCCTCTACATGTTGCCCTCCAGTTGAACCAGCACCATTTGCTGAAAATGCTGTCTTTTTTCCATTGGATGGTTTTGACTCCTTTGTCAAAAATCAAGTGACCATAGGTGTGTGGGTTCATTTCTGGGTCTTCAATTCTATTCCATTGGTCTATCTGTCTGTCTCTGTACCAATACCATGCAGTTTTTATGACTATTGCTCTGTAATACTGCTTGAGTTCAGGGATAGTGATTCCCCCTGAAGTCCTTTTATTGTTGAGGATAGCTTTAGCTATCCTGGGTTTTTTGTTATTCCAGATGAATTTGCAAATTGTTCTGTCTAACTCTTTGAAGAACTGGATTGGTATTTTGATGGGGATTGCATTGAATCTGTAGATCGCTTTAGGTAAAATGGCCATTTTTACTATATTAATCCTGCCAATCCATGAGTATGGGAGATCTTTCCATTTTCTGAGGTCTTCTTCAATTTCCTTCTTCAATGTCTTGAAGTTCTTATTGTACAGATCTTTTACTTGCTTTGTTAAAGTCACACCGAGGTACTTTATATTATTTGGGTCTATTATGAAGGGTGTCGTTTCCCTAATTTCTTTCTCGGCTTGTTTCTCTTTTGTATAGAGGAAGGCAACTGATTTATTTGAGTTAATTTTATACCCAGCCACTTTGCTGAAGTTATTTATCAGCTTTAGTAGTTCTCTGGTGGAACTTTTGGGATCACTTAAATATGTTATCATATCATCTGCAAATAGTGATATTTTGACTTCTTCTTTTCCGATCTGTATCCCCTTGACCTCCTTTTGTTGTCTGATTGCTCTGGCTAGAACTTCAAGAACTATATTGAATAAGTAGGGAGAGAGTGGGCAGCCTTCTCTAGTCCCTGATTTTAGTGGGATTGCTTCAAGTTTCTCTCCATTTAGTTTTTTTTTATTTTTTTATTAACTTGAGTATTTCTTATATACATTTCGAATGTTATTCCCTTTCCCGGTTTCCGGGCAAACATCCCCCTCCCCCCTCCCCTTCCTTATGGGTGTTCCCCTCCCAACCCTCCCCCCATTGCCGCCCTCCCCCCACCAGTCTAGTTCACTGGGGGTTCAGTCTTAGCAGGACCCAGGGCTTCCCCTTCCACTGGTGCTCTAACTAGGATATGCATTGCTACCTATGAGGTCAGAGTCCAGGGTCAGTCCATGTATAGTCTTTGGGTAGGGGCTTAGTCCCTGGAAGCTCTGGTTGCTTGGCATTGTTGTACATATGGGGTCTCGAGCCCCTTCAAGCTCTTCCAGGTCTTTCTCTGATTCCTTCAAAGGGGGTCCTATTCTCAGTTCAGTGGTTTGCTGCTGGCATTTGCCTCTGTATTTGCTGTATTCTGGCTGTGTCTCTCAGGAGCGATCTACATCCGGCTCCTGTCGGTCTGCACTTCTTTGCTTCATCCATCTTGTCTAATTGGGTGGCTGTATATGTATGGGCCACATGTGGGGCAGGCTCTGAATGGGTGTTCCTTCAGTCTCTGTTTTAATCTTTGCCTCTCTATTCCCTGCCAAGGGTATTCTTGTTCCCCTTTTAAAGAAGGAGTGAAGCATTCACATTTTGATCATACGACTTGAGTTTCATTTGTTCTAGGCATCTAGGGTAATTCAAGCATTTGGGCTAATAGCCACTTATCAATGAGTGCATACCATGTATGTCTTTCTGTGTTTGGGTTAGCTCACTCAGGATGATGTTTTCCAGTTCCAACCATTTGCCTACGAATTTCATAAAGTCGTCGTTTTTGATAGCTGAGTAATATTCCATTGTGTAGATGTACCACATTTTCTGTATCCATTCCTCTGTTGAAGGGCATCTGGGTTCTTTCCAGCTTCTGGCTATTATAAATAAGGCTGCAATGAACATAGTGGAGCACGTGTCTTTGTTATATGTTGGGGCATCTTTTGGGTATATGCCCAAGAGAGGTATAGCTGGATCCTCAGGCAGTTCAATGTCCAATTTTCTGAGGATCCTCCAGATTGATTTCCAGAATGGTTGTACCAGTTTGCAATCCCACCAACAATGGAGGAGTGTTCCTCTTTCTCCACATCCTCGCCAGCATCTGTTGTCCCCTGAGTTTTTGATCTTAGCCATTCTCACTGGTGTGAGGTGAAATCTCAGGGTTGTTTTGATTTGCATTTCCCTTATGACTAAAGATGTTGAACATTTCTTTAGGTGTTTCTCCGCCATTCGGCATTCCTCAGCTGTGAATTCTTTGTTTAGCTCTGAACCCCATTTTTTAATAGGGTTATTTGTTTCCCTACGGTCTAACTTCTTGAGTTCTTTGTATATTTTGGATATAAGGCCTCTATCTGTTGTAGGATTGGTAAAGATCTTTTCCCAATCTGTTGGTTGCCGTTTTGTCCTAACCACAGTGTCCTTTGCCTTACAGAAGCTTTGCAGTTTTATGAGATCCCATTTGTCGATTCTTGATCTTAGAGCGTAAGCCATTGGTGTTTTGTTCAGGAAATTTTTTCCAGTGCCCATGTGTTCCAGATGCTTCCCTAGTTTTTCTTCTATTAGTTTGAGTGTGTCTGCTTTGATGTGGAGGTCCTTGACCCACTTGGACTTAAGCTTTGTACAGGGTGATAAGCATGGATCGATCTGCATTCCTCTACATGTTGCCCTCCAGTTGAACCAGCACCATTTGCTGAAAATGCTGTCTTTTTTCCATTGGATGGTTTTGACTCCTTTGTCAAAAATCAAGTGACCATAGGTGTGTGGGTTCATTTCTGGGTCTTCAATTCTATTCCATTGGTCTATCTGTCTGTCTCTGTACCAATACCATGCAGTTTTTATGACTATTGCTCTGTAATACTGCTTGAGTTCAGGGATAGTGATTCCCCCTGAAGTCCTTTTATTGTTGAGGATAGCTTTAGCTATCCTGGGTTTTTTGTTATTCCAGATGAATTTGCAAATTGTTCTGTCTAACTCTTTGAAGAACTGGATTGGTATTTTGATGGGGATTGCATTGAATCTGTAGATCGCTTTAGGTAAAATGGCCATTTTTACTATATTAATCCTGCCAATCCATGAGTATGGGAGATCTTTCCATTTTCTGAGGTCTTCTTCAATTTCCTTCTTCAATGTCTTGAAGTTCTTATTGTACAGATCTTTTACTTGCTTTGTTAAAGTCACACCGAGGTACTTTATATTATTTGGGTCTATTATGAAGGGTGTCGTTTCCCTAATTTCTTTCTCGGCTTGTTTCTCTTTTGTATAGAGGAAGGCAACTGATTTATTTGAGTTAATTTTATACCCAGCCACTTTGCTGAAGTTATTTATCAGCTTTAGTAGTTCTCTGGTGGAACTTTTGGGATCACTTAAATATGTTATCATATCATCTGCAAATAGTGATATTTTGACTTCTTCTTTTCCGATCTGTATCCCCTTAACCTCCTTTTGTTGTCTGATTGCTCTGGCTAGAACTTCAAGAACTATATTGAATAAGTAGGGAGAGAGTGGGCAGCCTTCTCTAGTCCCTGATTTTAGTGGGATTGCTTCAAGTTTCTCTCCATTTAGTTTTTTTTTTTTATTTTTTTTATTAACTTGAGTATTTCTTATATACATTTCGAATGTTATTCCCTTTCCCGGTTTCCGGGCAAACATCCCCCTCCCCCCTCCCCTTCCTTATGGGTGTTCCCCTCCCAACCCTCCCCCCATTGCCACCCTCCCCCCATAGACTAGTTCACTGGGGGTTCAGTCTTAGCAGGACTCAGGGCTTCCCCTTCCACTGGTGTTCTTACTAGGATATTCATTGCTACATATGGGGTCAGAGTCCAAGGTCAGTCCATGTATAGTCTTTAGGTAGTGGCTTAGTCCCTGGAAGCTCTGGTTGCTTGGCATTGTTGTACATATGGGGTCTCGAGCCCCTTAAAGCTCTTCCAGTTCTTTCTCTGATTCCTTCAACAGGGGACCTATTCTCAGTTCAGTGGTTTGCTGCTGGCATTCGCCTCTGTATTTGCTGTATTCTGGCTGTGTCTCTCAGGAGCGATCTACATCCGGCTCCTGTCGGTCTGCACTTCTTTGCTTCATCCATCATGTCAAATTGGGTGGCTGTATATGTATGGGCCACATGTGGGGCAGGCTCTGAATGGGTGTTCCTTCAGTCTCTGTTTTAATCTTTGCCTTTCCCTTCCCTGCCAAGGGTATTCTTGTTCCCCTTTTAAAGAAGGAGTGAAGCATTCACATTTTGATCATATGACTTGAGTTTAATTTGTTCTAGTCATCTAGGGTAATTCAAGCATTTGGGCTAATAGCCACTTATCAATGAGTGCATACCATGTATGTGTTTCTGTGATTGGGTTAGCTCACTCAGGATGATGTTTTCCAGATCCAACCATTTGCCTACGAATTTCATAAAGTCGTTGTTTTTGATAGCTGAGTAATATTCCATTGTGTAGATGTACCACATTTTCTGTATCCATTCCTCTGTTGAAGGGCATCTGGGTTCTTTCCAGCTTCTGGCTATTATAAATAAGGCTGCGATGAACATAGTGGAGCACGTGTCTCTTTTATATGTTGAGGCATATTTTGGGTATATGCCCAAGAGAGGTATAGCTGGATCCTCAGGCAGTTCAATGTCCAATTTTCTGAGTAACCTCCAGACTGATTTCCAGAATGGTTTTACCAGTCTGCAATCCCACCAACAATGGAGGAGTGTTCCTCTTTCTCCACATCCTCGCCAGCATCTGATGTCACCTGAGTTTTAGATCTTAGCCATTCTCACTGGTGTGAGGTGAAATCTCAGGGTTGTTTCGATTTGCATTTCCCTTATGACTAAAGATGCTGAACATTTCTTTAGGTGTTTCTCAGCCATTCGGCATTCCTCAGCTGTGAATTCTTTGTTTAGCTCTGAACCCCATTTTTTAATAGGGTTATTCGTTTCCCTGTGGTCTAACTTCTTGAGTTCTTTGTATATTTTGGATATAAGGCCTCTATCTGTTGTAGGATTGGTAAAGATCTTTTCCCAATCTCTTGGTTGCCGTTTTGTCCTAACCACAGTGTCCTTTGCCTTACAGAAGCTTTGCAGTTTTATGAGATCCCATTTGTCGATTCTTGATCTTAGAGCGTAAGCCATTGGTGTTTTTTTTTGGAAATTTTTTCCAGTGCCCATGTGTTCCAGATGCTTCCCTAGTTTTTCTTCTTTTAGTTTGAGTGTGTCTGCTTTGATGTGGAGGTCCTTGATCCACTTGGACTTAAGCTTTGTACAGGGTGATAAGCATGGATCGATCTGCATTCTTCTACATGTTGCCCTCCAGTTGAACCAGCACCATTTGCTGAAAATGCTATCTTTTTTCCATTGGATGGTTTTGGCTCCTTTGTCAAAAATCAAGTGACCATAGGTGTGTGGGTTCATTTCTGGGTCTTCAATTCTATTCCATTGGTCTATCTGTCTGTCTCTGTACCAATACCATGCAGTTTTTATGACCATTGCTCTGTAATACTGCTTGAGTTCAGGGATAGTGATTCCCCCTGAAGTCCTTTTATTGTTGAGGATAGCTTTAGCTATCCTGGGTTTTTTGTTATTCCAGATGAATTTGCAAATTGTTCTGTCTAACTCTTTGAAGAATTGGATTGGTATTTTGATGGGGATTGCATTGAATCTGTAGATCGCTTTTGGTAAAATGGCCATTTTTACTATATTAATCCTGCCAATCCAGGAGCATGGGAGATCTTTCCATCTTCTGAGGTCTTCTTCAATTTCCTTCTTCAGTGTCTTGAAGTTCTTATTGTACAGATCTTTTACTTGCTTTGTTAAAGTCACACCGAGGTACTTTATATTATTTGGGTCTATTATGAAGGGTGTCGTTTTCCTAATTTCTTTCTCGGCTTGTTTCTCTTTTGTATAGAGGAAGGCAACTGATTTATTTGAGTTAATTTTATACCCAGCCACTTTGCTGAAGTTGTTTATCAGCTTTAGTAGTTCTCTGGTGGAACTTTTGGGATCACTTAAATATGTTATCATATCATCTGCAAATAGTGATATTTTGACTTCTTCTTTTCCGATCTGTATCCCCTTGATCTCCTTTTGTTGTCTGATTGCTCTGGCTAGAACTTCAAGAACTATATTGAATAAGTAGGGAGAGAGTGCGCAGCCTTGTCTAGTCCCTGATTTTAGTGGGATTGCTTCAAGTTTCTCTCCATTTAGTTTAATGTTAGCAACTGGTTTGCTGTATATGGCTTTTACTATGTTCAGGTATGGGCCTTGAATTCCTATTCTTTCCAGGACTTTTATCATGAAGGGGTGTTGAATTTTGTCAAATGCTTTCTCAGCGTCTAATGAAATGATCATGTGGTTTTGTTCTTTCAGTTTGTTTATATAATGGATCACGTTGATGGTTTTCTGTATATTAAACCATCCCTGCATGCCTGGGGGGAAGCCTACTTGGTCACGGTGGATGATTGTTTTGATGTGCTCTTGGATTCGGTTTGCCAGAATTTTGTTGAGTATTTTTGCGTCGATATTCATAAGGGAAATTGGTCTGAAGTTCTCTTTCTTTGTTGTGTCTCTGTGTGGTTTAGGTATAAGAGTAATTGTGGCTTCGTAGAAGGAATTCGGTAGTGCTCCATCTGTTTCAATTTTGTGGAATAGTTTGGATAATACTGGTATGAGGTCTTCTATGAAGGTCTGATAGAATTCTGCACTAAACCCGTCTGGACCTGGGCTCTTTTTGGTTGGGAGACCTTTAATGATTGCTTCTATTTCCTTAGGAGTTATGGGGTTGTTTAACTGGTTTATCTGTTCCTGATTTAACTTTGGTACCTGGTATCTGTCTAGGAAATTGTCCATTTCCTGAAGATTTTCAAATTTTGTTGAATATAGGTTTTTAATAGTAAGATCTGATGATTTTTTGAATTTCCTCTGAATCTGTTGTTATGTCTCCCTTTTCATTTCTAATTTTGTTAATTTGGATGCACTCTGTGTGTCCTCTCGTTAGTCTGGCTAAGGGTTTATCTGTCTTGTTGTTTTTCTCAAAGAACCAACGTTTGGTTCTGTTGATTCTTTCTATGGTCCTTTTTGTTTCTACTTGGTTGATTTCAGCTCTGAGTTTGATTATTTCCTGCCTTCTACTCCTCCTGGGTGTATTTGCTTCTTTTTGTTCTAGAGCTTTTAGGTGTGCTGTCAAGCTGCTGACATATGCTCTTTCCTGTTTCTTTCTGCAGGCACACAGCGCTATGAGTGTTCCTCTTAGCACAGCTTTCATTGTGTCCCATAAGTTTGGGTATGTTGTACCTTCATTTTCATTAAATTCTAAAAAGTTTTTTTTTCTTTTCTTTTTTTTTTATTAACTTGAGTGTTTCTTATTTACATTTCGAGTGTTATTCCCTTTCCGGGTTTCTAGGAAAAAATCCCCCTAATCCCTCCCCCTCCCCTTCTTTATGAGTGTTCCCCTCCCCACCCTCCCCCCATTACTGCCCTCCCCCCAACAATCACGTTCACTGGGGGTTCAGTCTTAGCAGGACCAAGGGCTTCCCCTTCCACTGGTGATCTTACTAGAATATTCATTGCTACCTATGAGGTCAGAGTCCAGAGTCAGTCCATGTATAGTCTTTAGGTAGTTGCTTAGTCCCTGGAAGCTCTGGTTGCTTGGCATTGTTGTACATATGGGGTCTCGAGCCCCTTCAAGCTCTTCCAGTTCTTTCTCTGATTCCTTCAACGGGGGTCCTATTCTCAGTTCAGTGGTCTGCTGCTGCCATTCGCCTCTGTATTTGCTGTATTCTGGCTGTGTCTCTCAGGAGCGATATACATCCGGCTCCTGTCGGCCTGTACTTCTTTGCTGCATTCATCTTGTCTAATTGGATGGCTGTATATGTATGGGCCACATGTGGGGCAGGCTCTGAATGGTGTTCCTTCTGTGTCTGTTTTAATCTTTGCCTCTCTATTCCCTGCCAAGGGTATTCTTGTTCCCCTTTTAAAGAAGGAGTGAAGCATTCACATTTTGATCATCTGTCTTGAGTTTCATTTGTTCTAGGCATCTAGGGTAATTCAAGCATTTGGGCTAATACCCACTTATCAGTGAGTGCATACCATGTATGTCTTTCTGTGTTTGGGTTAGCTCACTCAGGATGATATTTTCCAGTTCCAACCATTTGCCTACGAATTTCACAAAGTCGTTGTTTTTGAGAGCTGAGTAATATTCCATTGTGTAGATGTACCACATTTTCTGTATCCATTCCTCTGTTGAAGGGCATCTGGGTTCTTTCCAGCTTCTGGCTATTATAAATAAGGCTGCAATGAACATAGTGGAGCACGTGTCTTTGTTATATGTTGGGGCATCTCTTGGGTATATGCCCAAGAGAGGTATAGCTGGATCCTCAGGCAGTTCAATGTCCAATTTTCTGAGGATCCTCCAGACTGATTTCCAGAGTGGTTGTACCAGTTTGCAATCCCACCAACAGTGGAGGAGTGTTCCTCTTTCTCCACATCCCCGCCAGCATCTGTTGTCCCCTGAGTTTTGATCTTAGCCATTCTCACTGGTGTGAGGTGAAATCTCAGGGTTGTTTTGATTTGCATTTCCCTTATGACTAAAGATGTTGAACATTTCTTTAGGTGTTTCTCAGCCATTCAGCATTCCTCAGCTTTGAATACTTTGTTTAGCTCTGAGCCCCATTTTTTAATAGGGTTATTTGTTTCCCTGCGGTCTAACTTCTTGAGTTCTTTGTATATTTTGGATATAAGGCCTCTATCTGTTGTAGGATTGGTAAAGATCTTTTCCCAATCTGTTGGTTGCCGTTTTGTCCTAACCACAGTGTCCTTTGCCTTACAGAAGCTTTGCAGTTTTATGAGATCCCATTTGTCGATTCTTGATCTTAGAGCGTAAGCCATTGGTGTTTTGTTCAGGAAATTTTTTCCAGTGCCCATGTGTTCCAGATGCTTCCCTAGTTTTTCTTCTATTAGTTTGAGTGTGTCTGCTTTGATGTGGAGGTCCTTGACCCACTTGGACTTAAGCTTTGTACAGGGTGATAAGCATGGATCGGTCTGCATTCCTCTACATGTTGCCCTCCAGTTGAACCAGCACCATTTGCTGAAAATGCTGTCTTTTTTCCATTGGATGGTTTTGACTCCTTTGTCAAAAATCAAGTGACCATAGGTATGTGGGTTCATTTCTGGGTCTTCAATTCTATTCCATTGGTCTATCTGTGTGTCTCTGTACCAATACCATGCAGTTTTTATGACTATTGCTCTGTAATACTGCTTGAGTTCAGGGATAGTGATTCCCCCTGAAGCCCTTTATTGTTGAGGATAGCTTTAGCTATCCTGGGTTTTTTGTTATTCCAGATGAATTTGCAAATTGTTCTGTCTAACTCTTTGAAGAACTGGATTGGTATTTTGATGGGGATTGCATTGAATCTGTAGATCGCTTTTGGTAAAATGGCCATTTTTACTATATTAATCCTGCCAATCCATGAGTATGGGAGATCTTTCCATCTTCTGAGGTCTTCTTCAATTTCCTTCTTCAATGTCTTGAAGTTCTTATTGTACAGATCTTTTACTTGCTTTGTTAAAGTCACTCCGAGGTACTTTATATTATTTGGGTCTATTATGAAGGGTGTCGTTTCCTTATTTCTTTCTCGGCTTGTTTCTCTTTTGTATAGAAGAAGGCAACCGATTTATTTGAGTTAATTTTATACCCAGCCACTTTGCTGAAGTTGTTTATCAGCTTTAGTATTTCTCTGGTGGAACTTTTGGGATCACTTAAATATACTATCATATCATCTGCAAATAGTGATAGTTTGACTTCTTCTTTTCCGATCTGTATCCCCTTGACCTCCTTTTGTTGTCTGATTGCTCTGGCTAGAACTTCAAGAACTATATTGAATAAGTAGGGAGAGAGTGGGCAGCCTTGTCTAGTTCCTGATTTTAGTGGGATTGCTTCAAGTTTCTCTCCATTTAGTTTTTTTTTTATTTTTTTTATTAACTTGAGTATTTCTTATATACATTTCGAATGTTATTCCCTTTCCCGGTTTCCGGGCAAACATCCCCCTCCCCCCTCCCCTTCCTTATGGGTGTTCCCCTCCCAACCCTCCCCCCATTGCCGCCCTCCCCCCACCAGTCTAGTTCACTGGGGGTTCAGTCTTAGCAGGACCCAGGGCTTCCCCTTCCACTGGTGCTCTAACTAGGATATGCATTGCTACCTATGAGGTCAGAGTCCAGGGTCAGTCCATGTATAGTCTTTGGGTAGGGGCTTAGTCCCTGGAAGCTCTGGTTGCTTGGCATTGTTGTACATATGGGGTCTCGAGCCCCTTCAAGCTCTTCCAGTTCTTTCTCTGATTCCTTCAAAGGGGGTCCTATTCTCAGTTCAGTGGTTTGCTGCTGGCATTTGCCTCTGTATTTGCTGTATTCTGGCTGTGTCTCTCAGGAGCGATCTACATCCGGCTCCTGTCGGTCTGCACTTCTTTGCTTCATCCATCTTGTCAAATTGGGTGGCTGTATATGTATGGGCCACATGTGGGGCAGGCTCTGAATGGGTGTTCCTTCAGTCTCTGTTTTAATCTTTGCCTCTCCCTTCCCTGCCAAGGGTATTCTTTTTCCTCATTTAAAGAAGGAGTGAAGCATTCACATCTTGATCATCCTTCTTGAGTTTCGTTTTTTCTAGGGATCTAGGGTAATTCAAGCATTTGGGCTAATAGCCACTTATCAATGAGTGCATACCATGTATGTGTTTCTGTGATTGGGTTAGCTCACTCAGGATGATATTTTCCAGATCCAACCATTTGCCTACGAATTTCATAAAGTCGTCGTTTTTGATAGCTGAGTAATATTCCATTGTGTAGATGTACCACATTTTCTGTATCCATTCCTCTGTTTAAGGGCATCTGGGTCCTTTCCAGCTTCTGGCTATTATAAATAAGGCTGCAATGAACATAGTGGAGCATGTTTCTTTTTTATATGTTGAGGCATATTTTGGGTATATGCCCAAGAGAGGTATAGCTGGATCCTCAGGCAGTTCAATGTCCAATTTTCTGAGGAACCTCCAGACTGATTTCCAGAATGGTTTTACAGTCTGCAATCCCACCAACAATGGAGGAGTGTTCCTCTTTCTCCACATCCTCGCCAGCATCTGTTGTCCCCTGAGTTTTTGATCTTAGCCATTCTCACTGGTGTGAGGTGAAATCTCAGGGTTGTTTTGATTTGCATTTCCCTTATGACTAAAGATGTTGAACATTTCTTTAGGTGTTTCTCCGCCATTCGGCATTCCTCAGCTGTGAATTCTTTGTTTAGCTCTGAACCCCATTTTTTAATAGGGTTATTTGTTTCCCTACGGTCTAACTTCTTGAGTTCTTTGTATATTTTGGATATAAGGCCTCTATCTGTTGTAGGATTGGTAAAGATCTTTTCCCAATCTGTTGGTTGCCGTTTTGTCCTAACCACAGTGTCCTTTGCCTTACAGAAGCTTTGCAGTTTTATGAGATCCCATTTGTCGATTCTTGATCTTAGAGCGTAAGCCATTGGTGTTTTGTTCAGGAAATTTTTTCCAGTGCCCATGTGTTCCAGATGCTTCCCTAGTTTTTCTTCTATTAGTTTGAGTGTGTCTGCTTTGATGTGGAGGTCCTTGACCCACTTGGACTTAAGCTTTGTACAGGGTGATAAGCATGGATCGATCTGCATTCCTCTACATGTTGCCCTCCAGTTGAACCAGCACCATTTGCTGAAAATGCTGTCTTTTTTCCATTGGATGGTTTTGACTCCTTTGTCAAAAATCAAGTGACCATAGGTGTGTGGGTTCATTTCTGGGTCTTCAATTCTATTCCATTGGTCTATCTGTCTGTCTCTGTACCAATACCATGCAGTTTTTATGACTATTGCTCTGTAATACTGCTTGAGTTCAGGGATAGTGATTCCCCCTGAAGTCCTTTTATTGTTGAGGATAGCTTTAGCTATCCTGGGTTTTTTGTTATTCCAGATGAATTTGCAAATTGTTCTGTCTAACTCTTTGAAGAACTGGATTGGTATTTTGATGGGGATTGCATTGAATCTGTAGATCGCTTTAGGTAAAATGGCCATTTTTACTATATTAATCCTGCCAATCCATGAGTATGGGAGATCTTTCCATTTTCTGAGGTCTTCTTCAATTTCCTTCTTCAATGTCTTGAAGTTCTTATTGTACAGATCTTTTACTTGCTTTGTTAAAGTCACACCGAGGTACTTTATATTATTTGGGTCTATTATGAAGGGTGTCGTTTCCCTAATTTCTTTCTCGGCTTGTTTCTCTTTTGTATAGAGGAAGGCAACTGATTTATTTGAGTTAATTTTATACCCAGCCACTTTGCTGAAGTTATTTATCAGCTTTAGTAGTTCTCTGGTGGAACTTTTGGGATCACTTAAATATGTTATCATATCATCTGCAAATAGTGATATTTTGACTTCTTCTTTTCCGATCTGTATCCCCTTGACCTCCTTTTGTTGTCTGATTGCTCTGGCTAGAACTTCAAGAACTATATTGAATAAGTAGGGAGAGAGTGGGCAGCCTTCTCTAGTCCCTGATTTTAGTGGGATTGCTTCAAGTTTCTCTCCATTTAGTTTTTTTTTTATTTTTTTTATTAACTTGAGTATTTCTTATATACATTTCGAATGTTATTCCCTTTCCCGGTTTCCGGGCAAACATCCCCCTCCCCCCTCCCCTTCCTTATGGGTGTTCCCCTCCCAACCCTCCCCCCATTGCCGCCCTCCCCCCACCAGTCTAGTTCACTGGGGGTTCAGTCTTAGCAGGACCCAGGGCTTCCCCTTCCACTGGTGCTCTAACTAGGATATGCATTGCTACCTATGAGGTCAGAGTCCAGGGTCAGTCCATGTATAGTCTTTGGGTAGGGGCTTAGTCCCTGGAAGCTCTGGTTGCTTGGCATTGTTGTACATATGGGGTCTCGAGCCCCTTCAAGCTCTTCCAGGTCTTTCTCTGATTCCTTCAAAGGGGGTCCTATTCTCAGTTCAGTGGTTTGCTGCTGGCATTTGCCTCTGTATTTGCTGTATTCTGGCTGTGTCTCTCAGGAGCGATCTACATCCGGCTCCTGTCGGTCTGCACTTCTTTGCTTCATCCATCTTGTCTAATTGGGTGGCTGTATATGTATGGGCCACATGTGGGGCAGGCTCTGAATGGGTGTTCCTTCAGTCTCTGTTTTAATCTTTGCCTCTCTATTCCCTGCCAAGGGTATTCTTGTTCCCCTTTTAAAGAAGGAGTGAAGCATTCACATTTTGATCATACGACTTGAGTTTCATTTGTTCTAGGCATCTAGGGTAATTCAAGCATTTGGGCTAATAGCCACTTATCAATGAGTGCATACCATGTATGTCTTTCTGTGTTTGGGTTAGCTCACTCAGGATGATGTTTTCCAGTTCCAACCATTTGCCTACGAATTTCATAAAGTCGTCGTTTTTGATAGCTGAGTAATATTCCATTGTGTAGATGTACCACATTTTCTGTATCCATTCCTCTGTTGAAGGGCATCTGGGTTCTTTCCAGCTTCTGGCTATTATAAATAAGGCTGCAATGAACATAGTGGAGCACGTGTCTTTGTTATATGTTGGGGCATCTTTTGGGTATATGCCCAAGAGAGGTATAGCTGGATCCTCAGGCAGTTCAATGTCCAATTTTCTGAGGATCCTCCAGATTGATTTCCAGAATGGTTGTACCAGTTTGCAATCCCACCAACAATGGAGGAGTGTTCCTCTTTCTCCACATCCTCGCCAGCATCTGTTGTCCCCTGAGTTTTTGATCTTAGCCATTCTCACTGGTGTGAGGTGAAATCTCAGGGTTGTTTTGATTTGCATTTCCCTTATGACTAAAGATGTTGAACATTTCTTTAGGTGTTTCTCCGCCATTCGGCATTCCTCAGCTGTGAATTCTTTGTTTAGCTCTGAACCCCATTTTTTAATAGGGTTATTTGTTTCCCTACGGTCTAACTTCTTGAGTTCTTTGTATATTTTGGATATAAGGCCTCTATCTGTTGTAGGATTGGTAAAGATCTTTTCCCAATCTGTTGGTTGCCGTTTTGTCCTAACCACAGTGTCCTTTGCCTTACAGAAGCTTTGCAGTTTTATGAGATCCCATTTGTCGATTCTTGATCTTAGAGCGTAAGCCATTGGTGTTTTGTTCAGGAAATTTTTTCCAGTGCCCATGTGTTCCAGATGCTTCCCTAGTTTTTCTTCTATTAGTTTGAGTGTGTCTGCTTTGATGTGGAGGTCCTTGACCCACTTGGACTTAAGCTTTGTACAGGGTGATAAGCATGGATCGATCTGCATTCCTCTACATGTTGCCCTCCAGTTGAACCAGCACCATTTGCTGAAAATGCTGTCTTTTTTCCATTGGATGGTTTTGACTCCTTTGTCAAAAATCAAGTGACCATAGGTGTGTGGGTTCATTTCTGGGTCTTCAATTCTATTCCATTGGTCTATCTGTCTGTCTCTGTACCAATACCATGCAGTTTTTATGACTATTGCTCTGTAATACTGCTTGAGTTCAGGGATAGTGATTCCCCCTGAAGTCCTTTTATTGTTGAGGATAGCTTTAGCTATCCTGGGTTTTTTGTTATTCCAGATGAATTTGCAAATTGTTCTGTCTAACTCTTTGAAGAACTGGATTGGTATTTTGATGGGGATTGCATTGAATCTGTAGATCGCTTTAGGTAAAATGGCCATTTTTACTATATTAATCCTGCCAATCCATGAGTATGGGAGATCTTTCCATTTTCTGAGGTCTTCTTCAATTTCCTTCTTCAATGTCTTGAAGTTCTTATTGTACAGATCTTTTACTTGCTTTGTTAAAGTCACACCGAGGTACTTTATATTATTTGGGTCTATTATGAAGGGTGTCGTTTCCCTAATTTCTTTCTCGGCTTGTTTCTCTTTTGTATAGAGGAAGGCAACTGATTTATTTGAGTTAATTTTATACCCAGCCACTTTGCTGAAGTTATTTATCAGCTTTAGTAGTTCTCTGGTGGAACTTTTGGGATCACTTAAATATGTTATCATATCATCTGCAAATAGTGATATTTTGACTTCTTCTTTTCCGATCTGTATCCCCTTGACCTCCTTTTGTTGTCTGATTGCTCTGGCTAGAACTTCAAGAACTATATTGAATAAGTAGGGAGAGAGTGGGCAGCCTTCTCTAGTCCCTGATTTTAGTGGGATTGCTTCAAGTTTCTCTCCATTTAGTTTTTTTTTTATTTTTTTTATTAACTTGAGTATTTCTTATATACATTTCGAATGTTATTCCCTTTCCCGGTTTCCGGGCAAACATCCCCCTCCCCCCTCCCCTTCCTTATGGGTGTTCCCCTCCCAACCCTCCCCCCATTGCCGCCCTCCCCCCACCAGTCTAGTTCACTGGGGGTTCAGTCTTAGCAGGACCCAGGGCTTCCCCTTCCACTGGTGCTCTAACTAGGATATGCATTGCTACCTATGAGGTCAGAGTCCAGGGTCAGTCCATGTATAGTCTTTGGGTAGGGGCTTAGTCCCTGGAAGCTCTGGTTGCTTGGCATTGTTGTACATATGGGGTCTCGAGCCCCTTCAAGCTCTTCCAGGTCTTTCTCTGATTCCTTCAAAGGGGGTCCTATTCTCAGTTCAGTGGTTTGCTGCTGGCATTTGCCTCTGTATTTGCTGTATTCTGGCTGTGTCTCTCAGGAGCGATCTACATCCGGCTCCTGTCGGTCTGCACTTCTTTGCTTCATCCATCTTGTCTAATTGGGTGGCTGTATATGTATGGGCCACATGTGGGGCAGGCTCTGAATGGGTGTTCCTTCAGTCTCTGTTTTAATCTTTGCCTCTCTATTCCCTGCCAAGGGTATTCTTGTTCCCCTTTTAAAGAAGGAGTGAAGCATTCACATTTTGATCATACGACTTGAGTTTCATTTGTTCTAGGCATCTAGGGTAATTCAAGCATTTGGGCTAATAGCCACTTATCAATGAGTGCATACCATGTATGTCTTTCTGTGTTTGGGTTAGCTCACTCAGGATGATATTTTCCAGTTCCAACCATTTGCCTACGAATTTCATAAAGTCGTCGTTTTTGATAGCTGAGTAATATTCCATTGTGTAGATGTACCACATTTTCTGTATCCATTCCTCTGTTGAAGGGCATCTGGGTTCTTTCCAGCTTCTGGCTATTATAAATAAGGCTGCAATGAACATAGTGGAGCACGTGTCTTTGTTATATGTTGGGGCATCTTTTGGGTATATGCCCAAGAGAGGTATAGCTGGATCCTCAGGCAGTTCAATGTCCAATTTTCTGAGGATCCTCCAGATTGATTTCCAGAATGGTAGTACCAGTTTGCAATCCCACCAACAATGGAGGAGTGTTCCTCTTTCTCCACATCCTCGCCAGCATCTGATGTCACCTGAGTTTTTGATCTTAGCCATTCTCACTGGTGTGAGGTGAAATCTCAGGGTTGTTTCGATTTGCATTTCCCTTATGACTAAAGATGCTGAACATCTCTTTAGGTGTTTCTCAGCCATTCGGCATTCCTCAGCTGTGAATTCTTTGTTTAGCTCTGAACCCCATTTTTTAATAGGGTTATTTGTTTCCCTGCGGTCTAACTTCTTGAGTTCTTTGTATATTTTGGATATAAGGCCTCTATCTGTTGTAGGATTGGTAAAGATCTTTTCCCAATCTGTTGGTTGCCGTTTTGTCCTAACCACAGTGTCCTTTGCCTTACAGAAGCTTTGCAGTTTTGTGAGATCCCATTTGTCGATTCTTGATCTTAGAGCGTAAGCCATTGGTGTTTTGTTTTGGAAATTTTTTCCAGTGCCCATGTGTTCCAGATGCTTCCCTAGTTTTTCTTCTTTTAGTTTGAGTGTGTCTGGTTTGATGTGGAGGTCCTTGATCCACTTGGACTTAAGCTTTGTACAGAGTGATAAGCATGGATCGATCTGCATTCTTCTACATGTTGCCCTCCAGTTGAACCAGCACCATTTGCTGAAAATGCTATCTTTTTTCCATTGGATGGTTTTGGCTCCTTTGTCAAAAATCAAGTGACCATAGGTGTGTGGGTTCAGTTCTGGGTCTTCAATTCTATTCCATTGGTCTATCTGTCTGTCTCTGTACCAATACCATGCAGTTTTTATGACGATTGCTCTGTAATACTGCTTGAGTTCAGGGATAGTGATTCCCCCTGAAGTCCTTTTATTGTTGAGGATAGCTTTAGCTCTCCTGGGTTTTTTGTTATTCCAGATGAATTTGCAAATTTTCTGTCTAACTCTTTGAAGAACTGGATTGGTATTTTGATGGGGATTGCATTGAATCTGTAGATCGCTTTTGGTAAAATGGCCATTTTTACTATATTAATCCTGCCAATCCATGAGCATGGGAGATCTTTCCATCTTCTGAGGTCTTCTTCAATTTCCTTCTTCAATGTCTTGAAGTTCTTATTGTACAGATCTTTTACTTGCTTTGTTAAAGTCACTCCGAGGTACTTTATATTATTTGGGTCTATTATGAAGGGTGTCGTTTCCCTAATTTCTTTCTCGGCTTGTTTCTCTTTTGTATAGAGGAAGGCAACCGATTTATTTGAGTTAATTTTATACCCAGCCACTTTGCTGAAGTTGTTTATCAGCTTTAGTATTTCTCTGGTGGAACTTTTGGGATCACTTAAATATACTATCATATCATCTGCAAATAGTGATAGTTTGACTTCTTCTTTTCCGATCTGTATCCCGTTGACCTGCTTTTGTTGTCTGATTGCTCTGGCTAGAACTTCAAGAACTATATTGAATAAGTAGGGAGAGAGTGGGCAGCCTTGTCTAGTCCCTGATTTTAGTGGGATTGCTTCAAGTTTCTCTCCATTTAGTTTAATGTTAGCAACTGGTTTGCTGTATATGGCTTTTACTATGTTCAGGTATGGGCCTTGAATTCCTATTCTTTCCAGGACTTTTATCATGAAGGGGTGTTGAATTTTGTTAAATGCTTTCTCAGCGTCTAATGAAATGATCATGTGGTTTTGTTCTTTCAGTTTGTTTATATAATGGATCACGTTGATGGTTTTCTGTATATTAAACCATCCCTGCATGCCTGGGGTGAAGCCTACTTGGTCATGGTGGATGATTGTTTTGATGTGCTCTTGGATTCGGTTTGCCAGAATTTTGTTGAGTATTTTTGCGTCGATATTCATAAGGGAAATTGGTCTGAAGTTCTCTTTCTTTGTTGTGTCTCTGTGTGGTTTAGGTATAAGAGTAATTGTGGCTTCGTAGAAGGAATTCGGTAGTGCTCCATCTGTTTCAATTTTGTGGAATAGTTTGGATAATATTGGTATGAGGTCTTCTATGAAGGTCTGAAAGAATTCTGCACTAAACCCGTCTGGACCTGGGCTCTTTTTGGTTGGGAGACCTTTAATGATTGCTTCTATTTCCTTAGGAGTTATGGGGTTGTTTAACTGGTTTATCTGTTCCTGATTTAACTTCGGTACCTGGTATCTGTCTAGGAAATTGTCCATTTCCTGAAGATTTTCAAGTTTTGTTGAATATAGGTTTTTAATAGTAAGATCTGATGATTTTTTGAATTTCCTCTGAATCTGTTGTTATGTCTCCCTTTTCATTTCTAATTTTGTTAATTTGGATGCACTCTGTGTGTCCTCTCGTTAGTCTGGCTAAGGGTTTATCTGTCTTGTTGTTTTTCTCAAAGAACCAACTTTTGGTTCTGTTGATTCTTTCTATGGTCCTTTTTGTTTCTACTTGGTTGATTTCAGCTCTGAGTTTGATTATTTCCTGCCTTCTACTCCTCCTGGGTGTATTTGCTTCTTTTTGTTCTAGAGCTTTTAGGTGTGGTGTCAAGCTGCTGACATATGCTCTTTCCTGTTTCTTTCTGCAGGCACACAGCGCTATGAGTTTTCCTCTAAGCACAGCTTTCATTGTGTCCCATAAGTTTGGGTATGTTGTACCTTCATTTTCATTAAATTCTAAAAAGTTTTTTTTTCTTTTCTTTTTTTTTATTAACTTGAGTGTTTCTTATTTACATTTCGAGTGTTATTCCCCTTCCTGGTTTCCAGGCAAACATCCCCCTAATCCCTCCCCCTCCCCTTCTTTATGGGTGTTCCCCTACCCACCCTCCCCCCATTACTGCCCTCCCCCCAACAATCACGTTCACTGGGGGTTCAGTCTTAGCAGGACCAAGGGCTTCCCCTTCCACTGGTGATCTTACTAGAATATTCATTGCTACCTATGAGGTCAGAGTCCAGAGTCAGTCCATGTATAGTCTTTAGGTAGTGGCTTAGTCCCTGGAAGCTCTGGTTGCTTGGCATTGTTGTACATATGGGGTCTCGAGCCCCTTCAAGCTCTTCCAGGTCTTTCTCTGATTCCTTCAACGGGGGTCCTATTCTCAGTTCAGTGGTCTGCTGCTGCCATTCGCCTCTCTATTTGCTGTATTCTGGCTGTGTCTCTCAGGAGCGATCTACATCCGGCTCCTGTCGGCCTGCACTTCTTTGCTGCATTCATCTTGTCTAATTGGATGGCTGTATATGTATGGGCCACATGTGGGGCAGGCTCTGAATGGTATTCCTTCTGTGTCTGTTTTAATCTTTGCCTCTCTATTCACTGCCAAGGGTATTCTTGTTCCCCTTTTAAAGAAGGAGTGAAGCATTCACATTTTGATCATCTGTCTTGAGTTTCATTTGTTCTAGGCATCTAGGGTAATTCAAGCATTTGGGCTAATAGCCACTTATCAGTGAGTGCATACCATGTATGTCTTTCTGTGTTTGGGTTAGCTCACTCAGGATGATATTTTCCAGTTCCAACCATTTGCCTACGAATTTCATAAAGTCGTTGTTTTTGATAGCTGAGTAATATTCCATTGTGTAGATGTACCACATTTTCTGTATCCATTCCTCTGTTGAAGGGCATCTGGGTTCTTTCCAGCTTCTGGCTATTATAAATAGGGCTGCAATGGACATAGTGGAGCACGTGTCTTTTTTATATGTTGGGGCATCTCTTGGGTATATGCCCAAGAGAGGTATAGCTGGATCCTCAGGCAGTTCAATGTCCAATTTTCTGAGGATCCTCCAGACTGATTTCCAGAGTGGTTGTACCAGTTTGCAATCCCACCAACAATGGAGGAGTGTTCCTCTTTCTCCACATCCTCGCCAGCATCTGTTGTCCTCTGACTTTTTGATCTTAGCCATTCTCACTGGTGTGAGGTGAAATCTCAGGGTTGTTTTGATTTGCATTTCCCTTATGACTAAAGATGTTGAACATTTCTTTAGGTGTTTCTCAGCCATTCGGCATTCCTCAGCTGTGAATTCTTTGTTTAGCTCTGAACCCCATTTTTTAATAGGGTTATTTGTTTCCCTGCGGTCTAACTTCTTGAGTTCTTTGTATATTTTGGATATAAGGCCTCTATCTGTTGTAGGATTGGTAAAGATCTTTTCCCAATCTGTTGGTTGCCGTTTTGTCCTAACCACAGTGTCCTTTGCCTTACAGAAGCTTTGCCGTTTTATGAGATCCCATTTGTCGATTCTTGATCTTAGAGCGTAAGCCATTGGTGTTTTGTTTTGGAAATTTTTTCCAGTGCCCATGTGTTCCAGATGCTTCCCTAGTTTTTCTTCTATTAGTTTGAGTGTGTCTGGTTTGATGTGGAGGTCCTTGATCCACTTGGACTTAAGCTTTGTACAGGGTGATAAGCATGGATCGATCTGCATTCTTCTACATGTTGACCTCCAGTTGAACCAGCACCATTTGCTGAAAATGCTATCTGTTTTCCATTGGATGGTTTTGACTCCTTTGTCAAAAATCAAGTGACCATAGGTATGTGGGTTCATTTCTGGGTCTTCAATTCTATTCCATTGGTCTATCTGTGTGTCTCTGTACCAATACCATGCAGTTTTTATGACTATTGCTCTGTAATACTGCTTGAGTTCAGGGATAGTGATTCCCCCTGAAGCCCTTTATTGTTGAGGATAGCTTTAGCTATCCTGGGTTTTTTGTTATTCCAGATGAATTTGCAAATTGTTCTGTCTAACTCTGTGAAGAACTGGATTGGTATTTTGATGGGGATTGCATTGAATCTGTAGATAGCTTTTGGTAAAATGGCCATTTTTACTATATTAATCCTGCTAATCCAGGATCATGGGAGATCTTTCCATCTTCTGAGGTCTTCTTCAATTTCCTTCTTCAGTGTCTTGAAGTTCTTATTGTACAGATCTTTTACTTGCTTTGTTAAAGTCACTCCGAGGTACTTTATATTATTTGGGTCTATTATGAAGGGTGTCGTTTCCCTAATTTCTTTCTCGGCTTATTTCTCTTTTGTATAGAGCAAGGCAACTGATTTATTTGAGTTAATTTTATACCCAGCCACTTTGCTGAAGTTGTTTATCAGCTTTAGTAGTTCTCTGGAGGAACTTTTGGGATCACTTAAATATACTATCATATCATCTGCAAATAGTGATATTTTGACTTCTTCTTTTCTTATCTGTATCCCCTTGACCTTTTTGTTGTCTGATTGCTCTGGCTAGAACTTCAAGAATTATATTGAATAAGTAGGGAGAGAGTGGGCAGCCTTGTCTAGTCCCTGATTTTAGTGGGATTGCTTCAAGTTTCTCTCCATTTAGTTTAATGTTAGCAACTGGTTTGCTGTATATGGCTTTTACTATGTTCAGGTATGGGCCTTGAATTCCTATTCTTTCCACGACTTTTATCATGAAGGGGTGTTGAATTTTGTCAAATGCTTTCTCAGCGTCTAATGAAATGATCATGTGGTTTTGTTCTTTCAGTTTGTTTATATAATGGATCACGGTGATGGTTTTCCGTATATTAAACCATCCCTGCATGCCTGGGATGAAGCCTACTTGGTCATGGTGGATGATTGTTTTGATGTGCTCTTAAATTCGGTTTGCCAGAATTTTGTTGAGTATTTTTGCGTCGATATTCATAAGGGAAATTGGTCTGAAATTCTCTCTTTGTTGTGTCTTTGTGTGGTTTAGGTATAAGAGTAATTGTGGCTTCGTAGAAGGTATTCGGTAGTGATCCATCTTTTTCAATTTTGTGCAATAGTTTGGATAATATTGGTGTGAGGTCTTCTATGAAGGTTTGATAGAATTCTGCACTAAACCTGTCTGGACCTGGGCTCTTTTTGGTTGGGAGACCATTAATGACTGCTTCTACTTCCTTAGGAGTTATGGGGTTGTTTAACTGGTTTATCTGTTCCTGATTTAACTTCGGTACCTGATATCTGTCTAGGAAATTGTCCATTTCCTGAAGATTTTCAAGTTTTGTTGAATATAGGTTTTTATAGTAAGATCTGATGATTTTTTGAATTTCCTCTGAATCTGTTGTTATGTCTCCCTTTTCATTTCTGATTTTGTTAATTTGGACGCACTCTCTGTGACCTCTCGTTAGTCTGGCTAAGGGTTTATCTATCTTGTTGATTTTCTCAAAGAACCAACTTTTGGTTCTGTTGATTCTTTCTATGGTCCTTTTTGTTTCTACTTGGTTGATTTCAGCTCTGAGTTTGATTATTTCCTGCCTTCTACTCCTCCTGGGTGTATTTGCTTCTTTTTGTTCTAGAGCTTTTAGGTGTGCTGTCAAGCTGCTGACATATGCTCTTTCCTGTTTCTTTCTGCAGGCTCTCAGCGCTATGAGTTTTCCTCTTAGCACAGCTTTCATTGTGTCCCATAAGTTTGGGTATGTTGTACCTTCATTTTCATTAAATTCTAAAAAGTTTTTAATTTCTTTCTTTATTTCTTCCTTGACCAGGTTACCATTGAGTAGAGCATTGTTCAATTTCCACGTATATGTGGGCATTCTTCCCTTATCATTATTGAAGACCAGTTTTAGGCCGTGGTGGTCTGATAGCACGCATGGGATTATTTCTATCTTTCTGTACCTGTTGAGGCCCGTTTTTTGACCAATTATATGGTCAATTTTGGAGAAAGTACCATGAGGAGCTGAGAAGAAGGTATATCCTTTTACTTTAGGATAGAATGTTCTATAAATATCCGTTAAGTCCATTTGGCTCATGACTTCTCTTAGTCTGTCTACGTCTCTGTTTAATTTCTTTTTCCATGATCTCTCCATTGATGAGAGTGGGGTGTTGAAATCTCCCACTATTATTGTGTGAGGTGCAATGTGTGTTTTGAGCTTTAGTAAGGTTTCTTTTACATATGTAGGTGCCCTTGTATTTGGGGCATAGGTATTTAGGATTGAGAGTTCATCTTGGTGGATTTTTCCTTTGATGAATATGAAGTGTCCTTCCTTATCTTTTTTTGATGACTTTTAGTTGAAAATTGATTTTATTTGATATTAGAATGGCTACTCCAGCTTGCTTCTTCTGACCATTTGCTTGGAAAGTTGTTTTCCAGCCTTTCACTCTGAGGTAGTGTCTGTCTTTGTCTCTGAGGTGTGTTTCCTGTAGGCAGCAGAATGCAGGGTCCTCGTTGCGTATCCAGTTTGTTAATCTATTTCTTTTTTCTTGGGGAGTTGAGGCCATTGATGTTGAGAGATATTAAGGAATAGTGATTATTGCTTCCCGTTATATTCATATTTGGATGTGAGGTTATGTTTGTGTGCTTTCATTCTCTTTGTTTTGTTGCCAAGACGATTAGTTTCTTGCTTCTTCTAGGGTATAGCTTGCCTCCTTATGTTGGGCTTTACCATTTATTATCCTTTGTAGTGCTGGATTTGTAGAAAGATATTGTGTAAATTTGGTTTTGTCATGGAATATCTTGGTTTCTCCATCTATGTTAATTGAGAGTTTTGCAGGATACAGTAACCTGGGCTGGCATTTGTGTTCTTTTAGGGTCTGTATGACATCAGTCCAGGGTCTTCTGGCCTACATAGTTTCTGGCGAGAAGTCTGGTGTGATTCTGATAGGTCTCCCTTTATATGTTACTTGACCTTTTTCCCTTACTGCTTTTAATATTCTTTCTTTATTTTGTGCGTTTGGTGTTTTGACAATTATGTGACGGGAGGTGTTTCTTTTCTGGTCCAATCTATTTGGAGTTCTGTAGGCTTCTTGTATGTCTATGGGTATCTCTTTTTTTAGGTTAGGGAAGTTTTCTTCTATGATTTTGTTGAAGATATTTACTGGTCCTTTGAGCTGGGAGTCTTCACTCTCTTCTATACCTATTATCCTTAGATTTGATCTTCTCATTGAGTCCTGGATTTCCTGTATGTTTTGGACCAGTAGCTTTTTCCGCTTTACATTATCTTTGACAGTTGAGTCAATGATTTCTATGGAATCTTCTGCTCCTGAGATTCTCTCTTCCATTTCTTGTATTCTGTTGGTGAAGCTTGTATCTACAGCTCCTTGTCTCTTCTTTTGGTTTTCTATATCCAGGGTTGTTTCCATGTGTTCTTTCTTGATTGCTTCTATTTCCATTTTTAATTCCTTCAACTGTTTGATTGTGTTTTCCTGGAATTCTTTCAGGGATTTTTGTGTCTCCTCTCTATGGGCTTCTACTTGTTTATATTTTCCTGGAATTCTTTCAGGGATTTCTGTGATTCCTTCCTGTAGGCTTCTACTTGTTTATTAATGTTTTCCTGTGTTTCTCTAAGGGAGTTCTTCACGTCTTTCTTGAAGTCCTCCAGCATCATGATCAAATATGATTTTGAAACTAGATCTTGCTTTTCTGGTGTGTTTGGATATTCCATGTTTGTTTTGGTGGGAGAATTGGGCTCCGATGATGCCATGTAGTCTTGGTTTCTGTTGCTTGTGTTCCTGCGCTTGCCTCTCGCCATCAGATTATCTCTAGTGTTACTTTGTTCTGCTATTTCTGACAGTGGCTAGACTGTCCTATAAGCCTGTGTGTCAGGAGTGCTGTAGACCTGTTTTCCTCTCTTTCAGTCAGTTATGGGGACAGAGTTTTCTGCTTTCGGGCGTGTAGTTTTTCCTCTCTACAGGTCTTCAGCTGTTCCTGTGGGCCTGTGTCTTGAGTTCACCAGGCAGGTCACTTGCAGCAGAAAAGTTGGTCTTACCTGTGGTCCTGAGGCTCAAGTTCGCTTGTGGGGTGCTGCCCTCGGGCTCTCTGTGGCAGCAGCAACCAGGAAGATCTGCGTCGCCCTTTCCGGGAGCTTCAGTGCATCAGGGTTCCAGATGGCCTTTGGTGTTTTCCTCTGGCGTCCGAGATGTATGTGCAGAGAGCAGTCTCTTCTGTTTTCCCAGGCTTGTCTGCCTCTCTGAAGTCTTAGCTCTCCCTCCCACGGGATTTGGGTGCAGAGAACTGTTTATCTGGTCTGTTTCCTTCAGGTTCCGGCGGTGTCTCAGGCAGGGTTCCTGCCTCTCCTGGGCCCTCCCCCATGGGAGCCCAGAGGCCTTATACAGTTTCCTCTTGTGCCAGGGATGTGGGCAGGGGTTGGCAGTGTTGGTGGTCTCCTCCGCTCTGCAGCCTCAGGAGTGCCCACCTGACCAGGCAGTTGGTTCTCTCTCTCACGGGGTCTGGCTCTGTACCCCATTTTTAAATAGGGTTATTTGGCTCTCCAGAATTTAACTTCTTTTTTTTCTTTTTCTTTTTTCTTTTTTTTTTTTTTTTCGGAGCTGGGGACTGAACCCAGGGCCTTGCGCCTGCTAGGCAAGCACTCTACCACTGAGCTAAATCCCCAACCCCTAACTTCTTGAGTTCTTTGTACATTTTGGGTATTAGCCTTCTATCAGATGTAGGATTGGTAAAGACCTTTGCCAAGTCTGTTCCTTGTTGTTTAGTCCTAATGACAGTGTCTTTTGCCTTACAGTTTTGCTTTGCAGTTTTATAAGGTCCCATTTGTCAATTCTAAATCTTAGAGCATGAGCCATTGGTGTTTTGTTCAGGAAATTTTCCCCAGTGCCCATGTGTTCGAGACTCTTCCAGCTTTTTCTTCTATTAGTTTGAGTGTATCTGGTTTGATGTGGAGGTCCTTGATCCACTTGGACTTAAGCTTTGTACAGGGTGATAAGAATGCATTGATCTGCAATCTTCTATATGCTGACCTTAGTTGAACCAGCCCCACTTTTTGAAAATGCTATCTTTTTTTCCATTGGATAGTTTTAGCTCCTTTGTCATAAATCAAGGGACTATAGGGGTGTGGGTTCATTTCTGGGTCTTCAATTCTGTACCACTGATCTATCTGCCTGTTTCTGTACCAATACCATACAGGTTTTATGACTATTGCTCTGTAATTCTGCTTAAAGTCAGGGATGGTCATTTCCCCAGAAGATCTTTTATTGTTGAGAAACTTTTTATAGTTTTCGCTATCCTTTTTTTTTTGTTATTCCAAATGAATTTGCAAATTGATTTTCGATGTCTATGAAGAATTGAGTAAGAATTTTGAGGGGGATTGCATTGAATCTGTAGATTGCTTTTGGCAAACTGGCCATCTTTACTATATTAATCCTGCCAATCCATGAGCATGGAAGTTCTTTCCATCTTCTGAGCTCTTTCTCAATTTCTTTCTTCAGGGACTTGAAGTTCTTATACAGATCTTTCATTTGCTTGGTTAAAGTCACACCAAGGTATTTTATATTATTTGGGACTATTGTGAAGGGTGTCGTTTCCCAGATTTCTTTCTCAGTCTGTTTATCCTTTGAGTAGAGGAAGGCTACTGATTTGTTTGAGTTAATTTTATATACCAACACATTGCTGAAGGTGTTTATCAGGTTAAGTAGTTCTCTGGTGGAACTTCTGGGGTCACTTAAGTACACTATCATGTCATTTGCAAATAGTGATATTTTAATTTCTTCCTTTCCAATTTATATCCCTTTGACCTCTTTTTGTTGTCTGACTGCTCTGTCTAAGACTTTGAGTACTATATTGAATAAGTAGGGAGAGAGTGGGCAGCCTTGTCTAGTCCCTGATTTAGTGGGATTGCTTCAAGTTTCTCTCCGTTTAGTTTGATGTTAGTTACTGGTTTGCAGTATATTGCTTTTACTCTGTTTAGATATGGGCCTTGAATTCCTGATCTTTCCAGGATTTTTACCATGAAAGGGTGTTGAATTTTGTCAAATGCTTTCTCAGCATCTAATGAAATGATCATGTGGTTCTTATCTTTCAGTTTATTTATATAGTGGATTACATTGATGGATTTTTATATATTAAACCATCCCTGCATACCTGGGATGAAGCCTACTTGATCATGATGGATGGTCCTTTTGATATGTCCTTGGATTCGGTTTGCCAGTATTTTATTGAGTATTTTTGCGTCAATATTCATAAGGGAATTTGGTCTGAAGGTCTCTTTCTTTGTTGAGTTGGTATAAGAGTAATTGTGGCTCCATAGAAGGAATTTGATAGTGCTCCGTCTGTTTCTATTTTGTGGACTAGTTTGGACTGAATTGATATGAGATCTTCTATGAAGGTTTGATAGAATTCTGCACTAAAGCCATCTGGTCCTGGGCTCTTTTTGGTTGGGAGACTTTTAATAACTGCTTCTATTTCTTTAGCAGTTATGGGGTTGTTTAGATGGTTATTTGTTCCTGATTTAACTTTGGTACCTGGTATCTGTCTAGAAAATTGTCCATTTCCTCCAGATTTTCCAGTTTTCTTGAATATAGACTTTGGTAGTAGGATCTGATGATTTTTTTTTAATTTCTTCAGATTCTGTAGTTATGTCTCCCTTTTCATTTCTGATTTTGTTCATTTGGACACACTCTCTGTGACCTCTCATTAGTCTGGCTAAGGGTTTATTTATCTTGTTGATTTTCCCAAATAATCAGCTCCTTGTTTTGTTGATTCTTTGGATAGTCCTTTCCGTTTCTACTTGGTTGATTTCAGCCCTGAGTTTGATTATTTCCTGCCTTCTACTCCTCTTGGGTTTATTTATTTCTTTTTGTTCTAGAACTTTTAAGTATGCTGTCAAGCTGCCAACATATGCTCTCTCCTGTTTCCTTTTGCAGGCATTCAGAACTATGAGTTTTCCTCTTTGTACGGCTTTCATTGTGTCCCATATGTTTGGGAATGTTGTATCTTCATTTTCATTAAATTCTAAGAAGTCTTTCATTTTTTTTTCATTTCTTTCTTGACCAGGTTCTCATCGAGTAGAGCATTTTTCAACTTCCATGTATATGTGGGCTTTCTGTCATATTTTTATTGAAAACCAGTCTTAGTGCATGGTGATATGATAGGATGCATGGAATTATTTCTATCTTGCTATATCTGTTGAGGCATGTTTTGTGACCGATTATATAGTCAATTTTGGAGAAGGTTTCATGAGTTCCAAAAGTATATCCTTTTGAATTAGGATGAAATGTTCTATAAGTATCTGTTAAATCCATTTGGTTCATAACTTCTGTTAGTTTCTCTATGTCTCTGATTAATTTCTGTTTCCATGATCTGTCTGTTGATAAGAGTGTGGTGTTGAAATGTCGTATTGTTTTTGTGTGAGGTTCAATGTGTGCTTTGAGCTTTAGTAAGGTTTCTCTTATGAATGTAGGTGCCCTTGCATTTGGAGCTTAGATATTTAGATATTTAGTATTGAGAGTTCATCGTGGTGGATTTTTCCTTTGATGAGTATGAAGTGTCCTTCCATATCTTTTTTAATGACTTTTGGTTGAAAGTCAATGTTATTTGATATTAAAATGGCAACTCCAGCTTTTTTCTTCAGACCATTTGCTTGGAAAGTTGTTTTCCAGCCATTTATTCTGAGGTGGTGTCTGTCTTTGCCTCTGAGGTTTGTTTCCTGCATGCAGCAAAATGCTAGGTCCTCTTTACATATCCATTCTGTTACTCTATGTCTTTTTATTAGGGAATTGAATCCTTTGATATTGAAAGATATTAAGGAATAGTGATTGTCACTTCCAGTTATTCTCGTTGTTAGAGGTGGAATTATGTTCCTTTGTCTTTCTTTTGGTTTCATTGCAAGGAAATTATATTCTTGCTCTCTGTATGGTGTAGCTTCTCTCCTTGTGTTGGAGTTTTCCATCTATTACCTTTGTAGGGCTGGATTTGTAGAAAGATATCATGTAAATTTGGTTTTGTCATGGAATATCTTGGTTTCTCCATCTATGTTAATTGAGAGCTTTGCTGAATACAGTAGCCTGGGTTGGCATTTGTGTTCTCTTAGGATCTGTATGACATCTATCCAGGATTTTCTGGCTTTCATAGTCTCTGGTGAGAAGTCTGGTGTAATTCTTATAGGTCTGCCTTTATATGCCACTTGACATTTTCCTCTTACTGCTTCTAATATTATTTCCTTGTTTTGTGCATTTGGTGTTTTAACTATTATGTGACAGGAGGAATTTCTCTTCTGGTCCAATCTATTTGGAATTCTGTAGGCTTCTTGTATGTTTATGGGCATCTCTTTCCTTAGGTTAGGGAAGTTTTCTTCTATAATTTTGTTGAATATATTTACTGTCCATTTAAGTTGAGAGTCTTCACTTTCTTCTTTATCTATTATCCTTATGTTTGATCTTCTCATTGTGTCCTGAATTTCCAGTATGTTTTGGGCTAAGAGCTTTTCATGCTTTACATTATCTTTGACAGTTGTGTGGATGTTTTCTGTGGTATCTTCTGCCCCTGAGATTCTCTCTGCTACCACTTATATTCTGTTAGTGATGCTTGTGTCTATGGCTCCTTGTCTCTTACTTTGGTTTTCTATATCTAGGGTTGTCTCCTTTTGTGCTTTCTTTATTGTTTCTATTTCCATTTTCAATTCATTTACCTGTTTGGTTCTGTTTTCCTATAATTCTTTCAGGGATTTTTGTGTTTCCTCTCTAATGACTTCTACTTGTTTACTTGTGTTTCCCAGCATTTCTTTAAGGGAGTTCTTTATGTCTTTCTTAAAGTCCTCCATTATTGTAAAAAAATGTGATTTTAAATTTAATCTTGCTTTACTGCCGTGTTTTGATATCCAGTATTTTCTTTGGTGGGAGAACTGGGCTCTGATGTTGCGTAGTAGTCTTGGTTTTCTGTGCTTGCTTTTAGCCATTGGGTTGTCTCTGGTATTTGCTTGTCTTGCTGTATCTGAGAATTTCTTGACCCTGCTGTAGGCCTCTGTGTCAGCACTCCTGTAGAACTGTTTTCCTGTTTTCTGTCAGCTTTTTCTGAGAACAGGTGCTCTGATTTCAGGTGTGTGGGCACCACTAGAGACTGTCTTCCTGCTCTAGGTGTGGGCAGGAATCAAAGGGTCCTGCCCCTGATATCTTGTAGGTCCTTGCACCCAGCAGGCACAATAGGCACTAGGTGATTCCCTCTTGGGTCTAGACTGTGGGCAGAGGGTAATCCCCTCTGACTTCTCAGGAGTGTCCACACTTCTGAGGGTCCAGCTCTCTTCCCCACGGGATTTGGGTGCCGTAACCTCTTTGGCCAGTTCAGTTCAGGCCTAGGCACAGACCAGAACCATGGGTACCAGCGGCTGTCTCTTCTTATATCCCTATGTCCAGAGGCACTCACTGTGCAGTTTCCCCTTGGAGCAGGGATGTGGGCAGAGGTGTGCAGAGGTGGCAGTCTGTCCTGCGGTCTCAGGATGTCTGCACTCCTGGGTTGGCCAAACAGATTTTATGGTGTGTATGTATATACATATGCTCTTTTGGTTTTGTTTTGTTTAAAAGAGTGGAAGAACACAAAGTTGGGTGGAGCTGTGTAGAGATGGAAAGGGGAAAGAATGTGATCACAGTATATTGTATGAGAAAATTGTCAACATGGAAAAAGAATTTTATAAAGACCCTAGTTCTGCTGTGTAAAAAAATATTAAAAGATGTATATTTTTCTGTGTATGAGAAAAAGAACAATAAGGTAAGAGTATGACCAGTTTTTCAGACTTAAATGACAGGAATAACTTATAAAGCTTCCAGAGAACCCTATATTCTTCAACCTTAAGGCCAGATTATAACTTTATCAAATAGGGTGGGGTTTGGCTTGGCTTTATTTTTGAGAAATAAGTCTAGTAATTGACTAATAATTGTAGTTTCAAACCTAAGCGTAGGAGTGTTTAGTCTTTCCTTTGTTTAAATAAATATATTGTTTATTTTAGTCTCTTTAAAACCATCATAAAATAGCACACACTAGCCAACTGACTCAGAGCTGAGCCATCTTCTCATATAATTAAAGAGGAATTCAAAAGAAGAAAAAAAAAGCCAGTGCTCATAGTCTCTTGCTAATCCCTCATTCTGTTTTAAACCTCTTTTTAGGAAAGTCACGCCACGCCACAGTATGACTCATTTATTGCTCATCTTTCAAGAAAATATGTTAATCTTTTGTTGTCTCCTAAGAAGGATTTGATTGCTTTAGTTAGAAAATAATAACATATACGTCTCCACCCACAGGAATACTTCTGTGTAATAGATTCCAATTTTAATTGTTTGCTCTGTGTTGTTCTTTCCTTCCTCCCTCCCTCCTTTGCTTCTTTTTTTAAATCTTTTAAATTTTATTTATTTTTAAATTTTATTTTTCTTGGAGATTGTATGTATTCATATTCTATGAGGACGCTCCCCCTTCCACTACAACCTCAACTCCCTGGCATTACCGTACATCGGGGAAATGAGCATTCTCAGGACCAAGGGCTTTTCCCCCTTTGATCGTAGACAATGCCGTCCTCTGCTTCATATGTGGCTGGAGTCATGGATCCTCCATCTGTACTCATTGGTTGGTGGTTTAGTCACTGGGAGCTCTGGTGAGGTCTAGTTGGTTGCTATTGTTCTTCCTATGGTGTGGCAAACCCCTTCAGCTCTTTCAGTCTTTTCTCTAACTCCTCCATTGGGGTCCTCTTGTTCATTCCAATGGGTAGCTGCAAGTATCCTCATCTGTGTTAGTAGGTTTCTGGCAGAGCCTCTCAGGAGACACCCATATCTGGCTCTTCTTGGCATCATTAATAGTGACTGCCTTTGAAGGCTGCATATAGCATGGATCCCCAGGGGGTACAGTCTGGATGGCTTTCTCTTTAGTCCCTGTCCTACTCTTTGTTCCTGTATTTCCTCCTGAGAGTATTTTGTTATCCCTTCTAAGAAGGAATGAATCATCCACATTTTGGTCTTCCTTCCTCTTGGGCTTCATATGATCTGTAAATTTTTCTTATGTATTCCAAAATATTGGGGTAATGCCCACTTATCAGTGAGTGTGTACTTTTGTGACTAGGTTACCTCACTCAGGATGATATTTTCTAGTTTCATCATTTGCCTAAGAATTTCTTGTATTCATTGCTTTTAATAGCTGAGTATACTCCATGGTATAAATGGACCATATTTTCTGAATCCATTCCCCTGTGGAAGGACATCTGGGTTCTTTCCAGCTTCTGGCTATTATAAATAAGGCTTCTATGAATATAGTGGAGCATGTGTCCTTGCTGTATGTTGGAGCATCTCTTGGGTGTATGCCCAGGAGTGGTGTAGCTGGGTCCTCAGGTAGTACTATGTCCAATGCTCTAAGGAACCACCAGACTGATTTCAACAGTGCTTGTACCAGCTAGCAATTCCACCAACAATGCAAGACTGTTCTACTTTCTCCATATCCTCATCAACATCGACTGTCATTGTATTAGTTTTGATCTTAGCCATTCTGACTGGTGTGAGGTAGGTTTTGTAGTGGAATACCTTGTTTACTCCATCTATTTTAATTGAGAGTTTTGCTGGACATAGTAGCCTGTGCTGGCATTTTTGTTCTCTTAGGAACTGTATGACATCTGTCTAGGATTTTCTATCTTTCATAGTCTCTGGTGAGAAATATGGTGTAATTCTGATAGGTCTTCCTTTATATGCCACTTGACATTTTTCCCTTACTGCTTTTAATATTCTTTGTTTTGTGTATTTTGTGTTTTGACTATTATGTGACAGTAGGAATTTCTTTTCTGGTCCAATCTGTTTCAAGTTCTGGAGACTTTTTGTATATTTATGGGCATCTCTTTCTTTAGGTTAAGAAAGTTTTTTTTTCTATAATTTTGTTGATGATATTTACTGGTCATTTAAGTTGGGAATCTTGGTTCTTTTCTTTATTATCCTTAGGTTTGATCTTCTCATTGTGTTCTGCATTTCCTGAAGGTTTTGTGCTAGGAGCTTTTTGCATTTTAGTTTATCTTTGATGATCATGTCAATGTTTTCTATGGTATCTTCTGCCCTTTCAGATTCTCTCTTCGATCTCTTGTATTCTGTTGGTGATTCTTTGGTCTATGTCTCCTGATCTCTTTCCTAGCTTTTCTATCTGCAGGGTGGTCTCCCTTTGTGATTTCTTTATTGTTTCTATTTCCATTTTTATGTCCTGGATGATTTTGTTCAATTCCTTTTCCTCTTTGGTTGTGTTTTCCTGTAATTCTTTAAGAGATTTTTATGTTTCCTCTTTAAGGGCTTCTACTTGGTTACCTTTGCTATCCTGTCTTTCTTTAAGGGAGTTATTTATGTCCTACCTAAAATCCTCTATCATCATCATGAGATATGATTTTAAATCCAAATCTTGCTTTTCCAGTGTGTTTGGATATCCAGTATTTGCGTTGGTGGGAGAACTGGGCTCTGATGATGCCAAGTAGTCTTGGTTTCTGTTGCTCAGCTTCTTACACTTGTCTCTTGCCATCTGGTTATCTCTGATGTTAGTTGGTCTTGTCTCTGACTGAAGCTTGTTCTTCCTGTGGGCCTGTCAACCTGTGAGCCTGTGATCTTTAGAATGAGGACACTTCTGGCAGACCAGCTCTCTGCCAGCAGGTTTTTGGGTCTGAGAGCTGTGGACAACCCCAACTGTGGATGCAGATGGAGACAGGAAGGCTACCTGTCTGCTCCGGAGACCTCTTGGCAGGTCTCTCTTTGGACAGTCAGTTGAGAGAAAGTGGGAACCTACCTTTGGGCTATGGGCTTAGGAGGGAAAGTACTCCTGGTATACCAGCTCTCTTCAGGCAGGTCTTGTGTCTAAGGGTTGTGGAACAGCCCCACCTCTGGGCACAGATGGAGCCCTTCATTTTTTTTTCTCTCTCTTTTTTTTTCTTTATTAATTTGAGTATTTCTTATTTACATTTCGAGTGTTATTCCCTTTCCCGGTTTCCCGGGCCAACATCCCCTTAGCCCCTCCCCCTCCCCTTCTTTATGTGTGTTCCCCTCCCCATCCTTCCCCCATTTCCACCCTCCCCCCAACAATCACGCTCACTGGGGGTTCAGTCTTAGCAGGATCAAGGGCTGCCCCTCCCTCTGATGATCTTACTAGGATATTCACTGCTACCTATGAGGTCAGAGTCCAGGGTCAGTCCATGTATAGTCTTTGGGTAGTGGCTTAGTCCCTGGAAGCTCTGGTTGCTTGGCATTGTTGTTCATATGGGGTCTCAAGCCCCTTCAAGCTCTTCCAGTTCTTTCTCTGATTCCTTCAATGGGAGTCCTGTTCTCAGTTCAGTGGTTTGCTGCTGGCATTCGCCTCTGTATTTGCTGTATTCTGGCTGTGTCTCTCAGGAGAGATCTACATCCGGAAGCCCTTCATTCTTTAAGAAATATTTTTTTTCCCTTTCTTCTTCCCACTCTCCACTGCCTCCAGCTGTCCTAGCAGCACTCTCCTTTCCCTGGTTTTATTTTTTATAATTTAGAATTCCATCAAAGCTATTAAAAATGAGCGGATATTTTCTGAAGCACAATCTTGTTTTGGTTTAGAATATTCTGTGTATTTTTCCATAGATTTCTATATTTTATGATTGTAATGATACCATTTTGTATATGGTACTCATTTCCAAATTAATGCATGTTGACAGGTAAAGCATTGTGAAGTTGACATTACTGAAATGCTTGAAATTATTGTTCTTTTTCAAAATTAAAACAAACAAGCAAACATTGGAAATTTAATATGTCTTAGACCAGTGTGCTTAGTAAAATAATAGAATGGATCCCAAACAGTTTGACTGTATTTACTTGGGGTTATCCAAACACAAAAGACAGAACTGGTATCAGTCTTTTGTCCCCTAAAATACAATTCTCTCTTTCTAAACACATAAACAAATATGTGAAACCTGTTTTCTTTCATAAACTATGTACATATATTTTTGATTTATCAAACATTTCAGTTGGAGTGTTCTAAAATTGGCAGTTTCTATGTTGCTCTGCAGGGGCTTTATTTATAGCTTTGGGGGCAAGGAATTTCAATCATTATAGAATGTAATCTTACAATATAAGAAAATTTCAAAATTAATTACTTTGTTCATTGTATTGAAGAACCAAAAATATATTAAGTTATTGAATTACATCATATATTTTGCCTTGGTGGGAACAGAATGACATGGTTCCTGCCCCTGAGACAGGACCAGTGGACATACCCCTCCAAGAATGTTGATGATTGCCCTGGGTTTAAGGATTGTTTGCATAATTATGTACATATTTTACATTCCTACTTTAAGGAATGTCCTCCCTGTTTTCATTAATAACTCCGTGGTAATGAGACAGCAAATGTCCAGGAGGTGAAGCTGTCACTAATGTCTTAGTAAAGTTGTAAATACTAGAACCTTTAGAATAGTCCTTACAGCTGTGGAAAAGAACTATAAAAGTATGAGTTCAAAATATATAATTTATCATCTATTCAAAATATAAGAATGCAATATGAATTATGAGAGGTGTCACCAATCTAAAGGAACAGAGGTAGCTATGCTATAAGCCAGCTACACTTGGTATCAAAAAGACACAAAGGCAGGCAGATTCCTGAGTTCAAGGTCATCCTGGGACATAGTGAGTCCAGATATGTACACACAGATGTGGTAGAAATGGTAACTTCAGGACAGGGTCCCACACAACTAGTTTATAGTCTATGCTTATCTGAGGCTGGCAGATCACTGAATGTTTTTGCAATGTTAAAAGAAAACGTGTGCTTGCTGTCTCTTATGAATTAAGGGGCATGGGATGCTGACTCATAGGATAATCAAAAGGGAATGTGTAGTAAATGACTGGATTAAAACTGGGCTTATACAAGGCTGGACTCCCAGTGAATGGGATTGTTGGGGGGAGGGCAGTAATGGGGGGAGGGTGGGGAGGGGAACACCCATATTAAAGGGGAGGGGGAAAGGTTAGGGGGATGTTGGCCTGGAAACCGAGAAAGGGAATGACATTTGAAATGTAAAAAAGAAATACCCAACTTAATAAAGATGAAAAAAAAAAGGACTGGGCTAATGAATCACAAGACATGAGCTATCCAAAGAAATTTTTAGAATAGCAAGGAAAAACAACTTGGAGAAGTGTCTCAACAGAATGCATACACACACACACACACACACACACACACACACACACACACACAGAGAGAGAGAGAGAGAGAGAGAGAGAGAGAGAGAGAGAGAGAGAGAGAGAGAGAGAGAGAGAGCAAAGAGAAAGAAAGCAGAGTAGAGAGAATCAGAGTGGAAAACTGTCTCCAGCAGAGCATAGGCTGCCATCTTGGACCCACAATTTGACTTCTAGCCACTTGTTTTTGCCACTCCTAGATACCCCTTTTCTCAGATCTCCTGGCCAAGCTGAGGCTGTTCCTTGACCATAATACTTGTTATGTCTAGTAGATATAAAGAAAAAAGTATAGCATGAGGCCCAAGTCCTAACTAAATTTTGGAGGTTTATTCATAAATTAGGCAAATGTTACTACTGTCTTGGGAGAGAATCTTTGCCAGAGTGAAGTTGCTAAACTCGTAACATATTCAGCATATTATTAGCACAAATATGAACCTAATATTCAGATTAGAACATGAAATTACTATTAAAGATAATATATAAAATATAATAAAACTCAAGTAATTCCTGCATCCTTTACTATCCAAGCATATCATAAACATCATAATTATGAGGGAAAAAAAGAACTGCAACCTATAACAAGATCTCTGTGTAGGTAATAGTCACCGTATTTTTTTATAATGTACCATACTCATATATTGTCTTGTTTACTATATACTACATATTATATTCAATTTTATCACTTCTGAATATCTTTATCATTGCTTTAGGAATCTAATTCACCCAAGCAAGCACTGCATCAGGAGTGAGCTCGAGTTGGGTTCTGCCTCCATGATGACAGATGCCCTGGACAGACATCAATAGACTGTCTTCAGCAACTGGGTATCAACAAGAAAGACCAGATGAAGAAGGATTCAGTGACAGCACAGGCACTTGTGAAAGTGAGCAAGGAGATAGTAAATTATTGATAGGCACTGGCCAATTGGATAGACAGGAGACTGCTCTCACTCTCATTTTAGGACGGCTAAAAATACAGCTGGGATCCAAGAGCCAAGTCAATAGATTGAGCAGACATTGTTCAGGGATCTAGCATCAGAACAACCTCTGTGCATAAGTCGGGTAAGCTGTGTTCTCAGCCTTTGATATGTTGCCCATGAAGACTTGAGCACAGACATGCTCATGCAGCATATGTGTTGGGCGGGGCTTAGCTTTCTAGGGGATTAAAGAGGTGAGGGAAACTCTTGTATCATCCTTCAATACTCAGCTCAGGAATAACTGGAACAGAACAGTTCCAACTGCTGTCTCCCAGAGGCTTTTTGGCCTTTTGTCTTTTGTGCTTTTCTCTATCACACGGTGAGTGAAATCTTTGAGAACCAGACTGCACTTCTCTTCCATGCTTCCATTCCTGGAACTTCATCATGTACTTTTGCCATATTGTGAAATATGCTTTGTGAAATATTCACTTGTGAAATATTCACAGAATGTGTTTAGTTACAGAAATTAACTTACGTAAGGCAGGAGTTACATGGAAAGATTTCTGTTTACAAAGCAGGGATGAGGACCTTTAGGTATATATTCAATATTATTTTATTTTTAATATATATGAATGTTTTGCTTGCATGTATGTCTGTGGAAGCCAGAAGAGGATGGCATGTCCCCCAGGACTAAAGTTACTCATGTTCTAAGCCACCATGTGGGTGCTGGAAGTTGACCATGATTCCTCTGTATGTTCTTAGCCACTGAACCATCTCTACAGCCCTTTGGCTATGTCATTAATAATACTGTGTTCACAAAACACAGCAATCACCCTACTCCATGCATTGTATGGTATGCCCATTCATTTTATGCTGCTTTGTTAAAAGGGAATATAGATGCACGGGATGTGAAGTTCCTAGTCTTCATCAAAAATGTTCATAACCTGTGGAAACCTGTCTCTCTGCAAGCATATGCCACCTTTGATCTTTTGCTTCACAGGTTGAGGCCCTTGGCCATGCCATATTAAGGCCACAAGTCCTGGATGGTCCTAAGCCATATGCAATATGAGAGGGCTTGTGAAGCCAACTGCCAACCAGAAAATTCTGGAACAAAATTTAAGGGAAGCGTCTCACATACCTCACCAAAGCTTTTGTTTACTAGGGAACATAATTAGTCTCACAGTTAGAACATCTTCTAAAGCTCCCTCTGCTCTTTCTTTACCACTGGAAATATTAACTTCTGAAGGTTAACATTTATTTATCTTTTTCTAAATCCACAAAGACAGATTTTTTTGAATACTACTTAAGTAGTTCAATGCATTATCTTGCCACCAAAAACATGCTTCTGAATAAGATTTTTCTTTTTAAATTGAAAAGACTAGTTAGAAAGCAGTGTGAACACCTGATCCCGTCCCCAAATTCTACTGAACAGATCAGGATAGAAAGTTATAGGAGTGAAAATGTGATTCTTTTAAAGTGAAAAAGCTGTTGGAAACGCCTTTAGGTATACATTTAATTTTAATTTTATTTTTAATATATATGAATGTTTTGGGTTGGGGATTTAGCTCAGTGGTAGAGGGCTTGCCTAGCAAGCACAAGGCCCTGGGTTCGGTCCCCAGCTCAAAAAAAAAATGAAAGTTTTGCTTGCATGTATGTCTGAAGAAGTCAGAAGAAGATGTCATGTTTCCTGGGATTGAAGTTATGGGATGAATAACATATTCCAAAATCCTTTAAGAGGCTAATAATTTTGATACTGCTATTGGGTACAGAGGCACTCAGCTTGTCCCATCTCTCTACAGAGAGCAGTTTGTTGTGGGATCACAGTCCAGCACGTTGATGCCCTATATGAATATCATCAAGAGACTTCTCAAGGAAACTTGCTTCTCCTGTTCTCCTTCAGATTGCTTAATGGATTTTGATAAAGATGTGTGTCAAATCCTAACCCGTGAGAAAAGAAAAGGCTGTTACTTTTCCTGGGTATCCCACTTATCCTTATAGAAGAAACAGAAAACAAACTGCTTTCTTCGTTAGGAGAACATTGTGGTTTCTGGAAGAAATGCTTAAAGCTATTAAAAGAAACCCGTGTGCAGAGCTTCCATTGCCAACAGACCGTGTAGTGAAGAGCATGACTTGGAAGAGTAGCTGCTACAGGCATCCAAACTCCATGCTGCCCTGTGTACACTTAGGGCTAGTGTGATAGGCTTCCTTTGTTAACTCATTATGTTAGCATTTCTGTTACTTGATATTAAAGCTTTCTTAAAGTCTTATGCAGTATAAGTTGCTAGCATGTATATAATACATTGTGTAATTTGTATAGAAATATTATTTTTTTACAGCACTGGAGTCTTGAGAGCCAAGGTCCTAATGCCATAATTGATTTTGGAGCAGGCTCTTTTCTAGGTTGCAGAGAGACAGTTTTTCACTGTGTCCCCCACAATGCAGAAAAGTAAGAGCCCACTCTGTGTCCCTTTGTAAGAGCCCACTCTTATTCTTGAAGGCTCTATCTGCATCATGACCTAGTTAGCTGTCTAATAGCCTCTTTTTAGTGTCATGAAATTAGGAATTAGAAATTTAGTAATATGAACTGATTTAAATGGGGCACAAAATGCAGTCTGTTGCAGTAAGGGATACGGAGGATGGTGGGGCACATCAAGTCTCTGCAGGGATAGGTACATCTTCCCTCACTGAGGCCAGATGAGGCAGCTCAGTTAGGGGACCAGTATTCCACACATCAGCAACAGCTTTTGGGATAGCTCGTGCTCCAGTTGCTCAGGACCCACATGAAGACCGAGCTGGACATCTGCTACATATGTGTGGGGGCAGGAGGCAGGTCCAGCCCATGCATGCTATTTGGTTGGTGGCCCTGTCTTTGAGAGCTGGCAAATGTCCCGGATAGTTGACTCTTTTGGACTTCCTGCGGAGCCCCTACTCCCTTCAGGGCCCTCAATTCTTCTGCCAGCTCTTCCATAAGACTTCCTGAGTTCCATCCAATGTTTGGCTGTGGGTCTCGGCATCTGTTTCAGTCAGCTGCTGGGTGGAGCCTCTCGGGAGACAGTTATGCTAGGCTCCTTCCTGCAAGCATAACAGAGTATCATAAATAGGAATTGGTGCTTGCCCATGGATGGGTCTCAAATTGGGCTGATTGGTTGTACATTTTCCCAATTTCTGCTCCATCCCCAGTCCCTGTATTTCTTGTAGACAGGAAAATTTGGACATTGAAAGTTTTGTGGGTGGGTTGGTGTCCCTATTTCTCCAACGGGGTTCCTGCCTAGCTACAGAATGTGACCTCTTCAGGTTCCATATCCCCAGTGCTGTGAGTCACATAGCTAAGGACACTCCCACTGATTCTTGGGCATCTCCCTTATCCCAGGACTGTCTCATCCTGGAGATTCACCCCACCTCATGCTGCAGATTTCCACTCATTCTCATGGCTCTCTGGCCATTTATCCTCACACCAGATCCTGAACCTTTAATTCCCCTCCCCATCCTCTCTAGAAACCCAATTCTCTTCCTTCCTCTGCCTCCTATGACTCTGCTACTGCTGGTCCAAGAAGTGAGTGACTACAGTGAGTTGCTGCAAACATTCATTCAAACTTTTATTTGTTTTCTATTGGCAATTATACCAATTCCTATTCAGCTGCTACTATGATTCAATCACAGAGCAATTCTGAAATGTTAGGATGAGTTGATTCTTCCTGGTATTCTTGCTAAGTTCGTAAGTGAAAAGTGGTAAGATTTAGCTGATGGTGGTTTATGACACTATGAGTTATTACTGCACATGGGACCATGTAATTAAATGTGGGTTCACAGGACAAATGGCATAGAAGTTTCTGAATGCCCAATGACAAAACAATAATTCAAAATCAGAAACACAATGAATCTGAGGAGTTTCTGATAGTGTTTGCCCATACTGTATCTAACACCTTTACAAAATATGTATACTGCACCATACATGTCACCATGGCATGAGGTGCTAACAAAGACCTGGAAAGACCTCAACTCAGATTTGATGTTCCTGATATTATGTTTCCATTTTTCACTGTACTTAAGAAAGGTTCTGCTCTTACAGGAACACAATGTTTTAATTACAGAAAATACTCAATATTTTCTTACTATAACTTAGCCTGTAACTATCAAATTTATATATCTTTGGATTGTGTTATAAGATTATATTTAAAAAATGTTCTTTGAGATGTTGGCTTGAGTTTAATTTAAAAGTTTAAAATGATTTTGACTTGCAATTAGGATAGAGCTTTTCCAAGGATTTTTGAAAAAAAAAACTAAACATATTTCTGCTGTTTTGTATGATGTAGTTATTCCAAGCAATGTTCTCCATATTGATGATTATAAAATGTAAATATCAATCAATTCTGAAAACAAAGAAGATATTCTGTATCTGAAGTATCAAATAATAGACAAGATTCAGTTTTTTATGTAAAAATAAACAAGTGCACCCATCTTGTAACTATATAAATGTTCAAAATGTGTAAGATGTATAACAATATCATCTTACAATGAACATCTTCATGATTTATTATTCTAAAATGTTGGACTTGTAACTTTATTTTAGATGCTTATTATCATTTCTTAGATGAAAAGAGGTTGAGGGGAAAATTTGAAAAGTTGTAACTGGACTGGAGAGACGACTGCTCAGCAGTCAGCAGTGGTCACTGCCACCTTAGAAGACCCAGATTCAGTTCCCAAAACTTACATGGCAACTTGCATCTTGCAGCTCTGGTTCTAAGAAGTCTGACACACCCTTCTGATCTCCATGGGTAAATACAGATAGATACAAACATATACATGAATAAATAATAACAAATCTTTAAAAAGTTATTGCTGGTATAAACTGTTTATACAAAAATGAAACATCGCTACTTTAAACAAAATTATTTTTTGTCTTTGAATTCTAATCAAATTCACTGACAATTATAAAAGTCAAATTCTCTATGTAACTCAAGCTGATTCAAATAGGGTCAAGCAGAAAATTCTCAGGTCACAACATTGGGATTCATTCAAGGGCCTTAGTCATTCTGTCTGGGAACCAGCCAGTTCTGGAGAAAAGATCAGATTATTTATGATGCCTCCCATGAAGGTAATTGTTTTCAAGGTAGAAATGACCAATTTGTGACCAACAGGGAGGGGAAAATCAGAAATTTATCACTAGGAATGTATACTTTTATATTTAAAGAACTCAAATAATCAAAACCTTAATTGTGTATTAGAAGACAAGTACTCTAAGCCTGATAGATTGTTAAGAGAACATTGCATTCCTCTGAAAATATAGTGGTAAAAACTTAAGTAACCTAAAGTAATCAGCTAAATTATTTATCTACATGGCCTGCCTATATACCACTCATGTCGAGCCTGATATTCAGAAAAGAAAGCAGGTTTTTATTTTTTATTTTATTTTATTTCATTTTGTGCAGGTCAGAACAATGCAGTAAGAAGGGAGCATTAAGAAATATACTTATGTCAGGGGGAGGCATATGGTTTGCTTTTTTTCCCCATCTTTATTAAATTGGGTATTTCTTATTTACATTTCTTTTTTTTTTTTTAATTTTTTTTTTATTAACTTGAGTATTTCTTATATACATTTCAAGTGTTATTCCCTTTCCCGGTTTCCGGGCAAAATCCCCCTCCCCCCTCCCCTTCTTTATGGGTGTTCCCCTTCCCATCCTCCCCCCATTGCCGCCCTCCCCCCATAGTCTAGTTCACTGGGGGTTCAGTCTTAGCAGGACCCAGGGCTTCCCCTTCCACTGGTGCTCTTACTAGGATATTCATTGCTACCTATGGGGTCAGAGTCCAGGGTCAGTCCATATATAGTCTTTAGGTAGTGGCTTAGTCCCTGGAAGCTCTGGTTGCTTGACATTGTTGTACTTTTGGGGTCTCGAGCCCCTTCAAGCTCTTCCAGTTCTTTCTCTGATTCCTTCAACGGGGGACCTATTCTCAGTTCAGTGGTTTGCTGCTGGCATTCGCCTCTGTATTTGCTCTATTCTGGCTGTGTCTCTCAGGAGCGATCTACATCCGGCTCCTGTCGGTCTGCACTTCTTTGCTTCATCCATCTTGTCTAATTGGGTGGCTGTATATGTATGGGCCACATGTGGGGCAGGCTCTGAATGGGTGTTCCTTCAGTCTCTGTTTTAATCTTTGCCCCTCCCTTCCCTGCCAAGGGTATTCTTTTTCCTCAAAAAATATGGAACGCTTCACGAATTTGCGTGTCATCCTTGCGCAGGGGCCATGCTAATCTTCTCTGTATCGTTCCAATTTTAGTATATGTGCTGCCGAAGCGAGCACCTTATTTACATTTCAAATGTTATTCCCTTTCATGATGTCCATGACAACATCTCCTAACCCCTCCCCCTCCCATTCTATATGGGTGTTCCCTTCCTAATCCTCCCCCCATGACTGCTCTCCCCCCAAGAATGCTGTTCACTGGGGGTCCAGCCTTGGCAGGACCAAGGGCTTCCCCTTCCACTGGTGCCCTTACTAGGCTATTCATTGCTACCTATGCAGTTGGAGCCCAGAGTCAGTCCATGTATAGTCTTTGAGTAGTGGCTTAGTCACTGGAAGCTCTGGTTGGTTGTTCATATGGGGTCTCAAGCCCCTTCAAGCTCTTTCAGTCCTTTCTCTGATCCCTTCAATGGGGGTATCGTTCTCAGTTTAGTGGTTTGCTGCTGGCATTCACCTCTGTATTTGCTGTATTCTGGCTGTGTCTCTCAGGAGAGATCTACATCTGGTTGGTGTCAGCCTGCACTTCTTTGCTTCATCCATCTTATCTAGTTTGGTGGCTGTATATGGATGGACCACATGTAGGGCAGGCTCTGAGTGCGTGTTCCTTCAGCCACTGTTCTAAACTTTGCCTCCCTATGCCCTACCAAAGATATTATTTTTCCCCTTTTAAAGAAGGAGTGAAGCATCCACATTTTGGTCATACTTCTTGAGTTTCATGTGTTCTGTGCATCGAGGGTAATTTGAACATTTGGGCTAATATCCACTTATCAATGAGTGCATGCCATGTGTGTTTTTCTGTGATTGGGTTACCTCCCTCAGGGTGATATTTTCCAGTTCCATCCATTTGCCTATGAATTTCATAAAGTCATTGCTTTTGATAGCTGAGTAGTATTCCGTTGTGTAGATGTACCACATTTTCTGTATCTATTCCTCTGTTGAAGAGCATCTGGGCTCTTTCCAGCTTCTGGCTATTATAAATAAGACTGCTATGAACATAGTGGAGCATGTGTCTTTGTTATATGTTGGGGCATCTTTTGGGTATATGCCCAAGAGAGGTATAGCTGGGTCCTCAGGTAATGCAATGCCAAATTTTCTGAGGAATCTCAGAAATTCTGGAATCAGACTGATTTCCAGAATGGTTGTACCAGTCTGCAATCCCACCAACAGTGGAGGAGTATTCCTCTTTCTCTACATCCTCACCAGCATCTGCAGTCGCCAGAGTTTTTGATCTTAGTCATTCTGACTGGGGTGAGGTGGAATTTCAGTGTTGTTTTAATTTGCATTTCCCTTATGACTAAAGATGTTGAACATTTCTTTAGGTGCTTCTCAGCCAATACACATTCCTCAGCTGTGAATTCTTTGTTTAGCTCTGAACCCCATTTTCTAATAGGGTTATTTGTCTCCCTGTAGTCTAACTTCTTGAGTTCTTTGTATATTTTGGATATAAGCCCTCTATCAGTTGCAGGATTGGTAAAGAACTTTTCCCAATCTGTTGGTTGCCATTTTGTTCTAACAACAGTGTCCTTTGCCGTACAGAAGCTTTGTAGTTTTATGAGCTCCCATTTGTTGATTCTTGATCTCAGAGCATAAGTGCTTTGATCAGGAAATTTTTCCAGTGCCAATGGGTTCAAGATTCTTCCCAATTTTACTTCTATTAGTTGGAGTGTATCTGGTTTAATATAGAGGTCCTTGATTGACTTGACTTAAGCTTTTTACAGGGTGATAAGAATGGAATGATCTACAATCTTCTACATGCTGACCTCCAGTTGAACCAGCACCATTTGCTGAAAATGCTATCTTTTTTCCATTGGATGGTTTTGGCTCCTTTGTCAAAAATCAAGTGACCATAGGTGTGTGGGTTCAATTCTGGGTCTTCAATTTTATTCCACTGGTCTATCTGTGTGTCTCTGTACCAATACCATACAGTTTTTAGCACTATTGCTCTGTAATACTGCTTGAGTTCAGAGATAGTCATTCCCTCACAAGTCCTTTTTATTGTTGAGGGTAGTTTTAGCTATCCTGGGTTTTTTGTTATTCCAGATGAATTTGCAAATTGTTCTGTCTAACTCGTTGAAGAGTTGGATTGGAATTTTGATGGGGATTGCATTGAATCTGTAGATCGCTTTTGCTAAAATGGCCATTTTTACTATATTAATCCTGCCAATCCATGAGCATGGGAGATATTTCCTTCTTCTGAGGTCTTCTTCAATTTCGTTCTTCAGAGGCTTGAAGTTCTTATTGTACAGATCTTTTACTTGCTTGGGTAAAGTCACACCAAGGTATTTTATTTATATCATTTGGGTCTATTATGAAGGGTGTCGTTTCCCTAATTTCTTTCTCAGCTTGTTTCTCTTTTGTGTAGAGGAAGGCTACTGATTTATTTGAGTTAATTTTATACCCAGCCACTTTGCTGAAGTTGTTTATCAGCTTTAGTAGTTCTCTGGTGGAACTTTTGGGATCACTTAAATATACTATCATATCATCTGCAAATAGTGATATTTTGACTTCTTCTTTTCCGATCTGTATCCCCTTGACCTCCTTTTGTTGTCTGATTGCTCTGGCTAGAACTTCAAGAACTATATTGAATAAGTAGGGAGAGAGTGAGCAGCCTTGTCTAGTCCCTGATTTTAGTGGGATTGCTTCAAGTTTCTCTCCATTTAGTTTAATGTTAGCAACTGGTTTGCTGTATATGGCTTTTACTATGTTTAGGTATGGGCCTTGAATTCCTATTCTTTCCAGGACTTTTATCATGAAGGGGTGTTGAATTTTGTCAAATGCTTTCTCAGCATCTAATGAAATGATCATGTGGTTTTGTTCTTTCAGTTTGTTTATATAATGGATCACGTTGATGGTTTTCCGTATATTAAACCATCCCTGCATGCCTGGGATGAAGCCTACTTGATCATGGTGGATGATTGTTTTGATGTGCTCTTGGATTCGGTTTGCCAGAATTTTATTGAGTATTTTTGCATCGATATTCATAAGGGAAATTGGTCTGAAGTTCTCTTTCTTTGTTGTGTCTTTGTGTGGTTTAGGTATAAGAGTAATTGTGGCTTCATAGAAGGAATTCGGTAGTGCTCCGTTTCAATTTTGTGGAATAGTTTGGATAATATTGGTATGAGGTCTTCTATGAAGTTCTGATAGAATTCTGCACTAAACCTGTCTGGACCTGGGCTCTTTTTGGTTGGGAGACCTTTAATGACTGCTTCTATTTCCTTAGGAGTTATGGGGCTGTTTAAATGGTATATCTGTTCCTGATTTAACTTTGATACCTGGTGTCTATCTAGGAAATTGTCCATTTCCACCCGATTTTCAAGTTTTGTTGAATATAGGCTTTAGTAGTAGGATCTGATGAATTTTTTTAATTTCCTCTTATTCTGTTGTTATGTCTCCCTTTTCATTTCTGATTTTGTTCATTTGGACACAGTCTCTGTGTCGTCTCGTTAGTCTGGCTAAGGGTTTATCTATCTTGCTGATTTTCTCAAAGAACCAGCTTTTGGTTCTGTTCAATCTTAGTATAGTCCCTCTTGTTTCTATTTGGCTGATTTCAGGTCTGAGTTTGATTATTTCCTGCCTTCTACTCCTCCTGGGTGTGTTTGCTCTTTAAGTTCTAGAGCTTTTATGTGTGCTGTCAAGCTCCTGATATATGCTCTCTCCTGTTTCTTTTTGCAGGCACTCAGAGCTATGAGTTTTCCTCTCTGTACTGCTTTCATTGTGTCCCATAAGTTTGGGAATGTTGTATCTTCATTTTCATTAAATTCTAAGAAGTCTTTAAATTATTTCTTTATATCTTCCTTGACGAAGTTGTCATTGAGTAGAGCATTGTTCAACGTCCATGAATATATGGATGTTCTTTCCTCATTGTTATTGAAGACCAACTTTAAAGGCAGTGGTTTGATAGGATGCATGGGATTATTCCTATATTTCTATATCTGTTGAGGCCTGATTTTTGCCTGATTATATGGTCAATTTTGGAGAAAGTACCATGAGGTGGTGAGAAGAAAGTATGTATATCTTTTCTTTTAGGAGAGAATGTTCTATAAATGTCTGTTAAGTCCATTTGGTTCATGACTTCTGTTAGTCTGTCTAAGTCTCAGTTTAATTTCTGTTTCCATGTTCTGTCCATTGATGAGAGTGGGGTGTTCAAATCTGCTACTATTATTGTGTGAGGTGCAATGTGTGCTTTGAGCTTTAGTAGGTTTCTTTTATGTATGTAGGTGCCATTGTATTTGGAGCATAGATATTTATGATTGAGAATTCATCTTGCTGGACTTTTCCTTTGATGAATATGAAATGTCCTTCCTTATCTTTTTTATGACTTTTGGTTGAAAGTCAATTTTATTTGATATTAGAATGGCAACTCCAGCTTGTTTCTTTGGACCATTTGCTTGGACAGTTGTTTTCTAGCCTTTTACTCTGAGGTAGTGCCTGTTTTTTCCTTTGTGGTGTGTTTCCTGTAGGCAGCAAAATGCTGGGTCCTCATTGCATATCCAGTTTGTTAATCTGTGTCTTTTTATTGGGGAATTGCATCCATTGATGTTTAGAGATATTAAGGAAGAGTGATTGTTGCTTCCTGTTATCTTTATCTTTGAGGTGAACTTATGTTTGTGTGTTTGTCTTCTCTTTGTTTTGTTGCAAAATGATTATTTTCTTGCTTTTTCTAGTGTGTAGCTTGCCTCCTTGTGTTGGGCTTTACCAATTATTAGCCTTTTTTGGGCTGCATTTGTAGAAAGATATTGGGTAAATTTGATTTTGTCCTGGAATATCTTGGTTTCACCCTCTATGTTAATTGAGAGTTTTGCTGGATACAGTAACCTGGGCTGGCATTTGTGTTCTCTTAGGGTCTGTATGACATCTGTCCAGGATCTCCTGGCTTTCATAGTCTCTGGTGAGAAGACTTCTGTATTTCTGTCTTAATATGTTACTTGACTGTTTTCCCTTACTTCTTTTAATATTCTTTCTTTGTTTTGTGCCCTTGGTGTTTTGAGTATTATGTGACCAGGGAGTTTCTTTTTTGGTCCAATCTATTTGGAGTTCTGAGGCTTCTTGTATGTTTATTTGCATCTCTTTCTTTAGGTTAAGGAAGTTTTCTTCTATGATTTTGTTGAAGATATTTACTGGTCCTTTGAGCTGGGAGTCTTCACTCTCTTCTATACCTATTTTCTTTAGGTTTGATCTTCTCATTGTGTCCTGGATTTCCTGTATGTTTTGGACCAGTAGCTTTTTCTGTTTTACATTATCTTTGACAGTTGTGTCAATGATTTCTATGGAATCTTCTGCTCCTGATATCTCTCTTCTACCTCTTGTATTCTGTTGGTGATTGTTGTACCTATGGCTCCTTGTCTCTTCCTTTGGTTTTCTATATCCAGGGTTGTCTTCCTTTGTGCTTTCTTTATTATTTCCATTTCCATTTTCAATTCCTTCACTTGTTTGTTTATGTTGTCCTGTAATTCTTTCAGGGATTTTTGTCTTTTCTCTCGAAGGGCTTTTACTTATGTACTTGTGCTTTTCTGCATTTCCCTGTAGGAGTTCTTTATGTCTCTCTTAAAGTCCTCCATCATCATGATCAAATGTGCTTTTAAATGTATATCTTGCTTTTTTGGTGTGCTTGGATATTCATTGTTTGATTTGGTCAGAGAATTGGTCTCTGATGATGCAATGTAGTCTTGGTTTCTGTTGCTTGTGTGTCTGCACTTGCCTCTTGCCATCTGCAGCTGCCCATATGACAAAACTTTGATGAAGTAGAAGCATCTCTTTAAGTAAAACAACAAAATGTAGAGATGGCAGAAAATGGTAGGAATATAACAGAAGCAGAAAGAGCCATTGTTTAATGCCAAAAGTATTATTCCTCACAAGTGAATTTACAACAAGAAAAACCTTCAGCATTTTTATTTGAACAAATTAATATAAATAATGACACAAAATAGTAGTGGATCATAAGATCAGGGGAATTCAAGCAGAGTTCATGAATAGATAGTATTTCAGGTGCGGTAAATCAGAAGTGTTAGATTCAAGTATTCAAATTTATGACACAGAAGATTTACTGGCATAGGTAGACACACACACACACAAACACACACACACAAAGTATACAAAACTGAATAACTGTTGGGGGAAATGAATCAAATATAACGGCTATATAAATTAGGAGCACAATCCATAATAAATGATAATAGCACAATATTTCTGAGATAAAGATATTGTAGCTAAAGAAATATGTGAAAAGTTTTCCTATATAGCTATACTCAGCAGGCAATTATATAGTGTGTAAGCATCAATGTGAATTAAAAATAAGTCCAATTTATGTTAGACCTCTAGACAAGACTAGTTTCTAGAAAACAATAGAATAAAATTTACTATTTGCCGCTATCTTTAAATAGCCAAAGTGATTTTTGTGAAGTTTTAAGAGGAGTGTGGAAATAAAATCCTCCAAAATATTTGCATTTAAGATGCTTCATTTACTGAAATTTCCTTCAGCAATGCTTCAATACAGAATCTACCCTAGAGTTTTACAATGAAGATGATGATTATAATAACATATCAAAAACTGCCTTAGATGTTCTTTTAAAAATCACAGTGCAATAGAAAGTTTATAATCTAAAAATATAAGTGAAAAAGAAAACCAATAACTTTATATTATAGGAATTACAGATAAAGGCAGCTTTGATACATATTTAATATCCCCAGCCACTAGAATTACTTAAATAGTAACAAAAATTTGGTGTTAAAACTAATCAGGTCAGCCCAGCCCTTAGCGGCTTATGACAAACAAATACTTGTTTCACCTGGTTGGGTAGGAATTCCAGAGCAGGTGATTCTGTCTCAGAGTCTCTTGAGAGGTCAAACTAAGAGTACCCCTGTCTGAAGCCTTGCTGGGAGCTAAGGTTCCACTTCCAAGATGGCGCACCAATGGCCATGAGACCGGTCTTCAGTTCTTTGCTATGTTAGGAGGCTTCAATTTCTTCACACCTGGCTCTTTCTACAGATCTACCCAAGTGTTTTGATGATGCGGCAACCAGAAGAAGATAGACTTTCACAACCACGGGATAGAAGCCAAGCACACTGCTCCCCTGGATTCTGTGTCGGAAGGGTAATACAAAGCCCAACCCACATGCAAGAGGAGGGGTATTAATCTGCACTTTCAGAAAGCAGAACTGTCAAAGACATTGTGGATGTATTTTAAGGCTGATGTATTGGTGCATTGTTTGTACTTCAAGAAATTAAAGGGTTAAAAAAATAAAAGAAGGTCAAAGACCTTTCAAACAGGAAAGGTTAATTTGCTGGCTGCGCAGAGAACGGATCCGCTTGAGAGGCTGATAGCATTCATGTCCACGGGAGAGGCTAAGATTTGAACTAACAGGAAAACAGAGAATGTAGAGGACTGTCACCAGGCTCAGGGATGGCATTATAGACAGATGGCTCTAAGTTACTGCAGCTTTTTAAAAATTGATCATTTTCCTGTACAACCTTTTCATATTGTTAAAGGCTACTGAAACTGTAAAACAAACAAACAAACAAACAAACATGTAAAATTATATTGAAAAGAGTCTGTATGGTGGAATAAGTTTTTAAAAGGTACAAACCTTTATTGGTTAGATTATACTACAGAAGCTAGTAATATTGTGGGAAAATGAGAAATTGTAAACATGTAGTTATGAAAATGAAGCAGTAACTCTCTTTAAGTAACTAAAACCAAAAACGCTACTTATTGTATTATTTTTAAATAACAGATAATTGAGTGTTTAGGATCACAAATAAAGTTAAAAATTTAAATATATGCCACCTAAGTTCCTATGGAACTTATAGAAAAATAAATTTAACTTGCATAGCCGAAACTAAAATAGAATAGAAATGTAAAACAAAACAAAAACTTCTTTTGTTTTCAGGGACAGAATCTTGTGGTTTGTGAAGTGCTGGTGATCTCTTGCTTCAGTGTACTGTTTTCTGGGATTCCACATGTGTGCTACTCTACCCAGCTCAAAAAGTTTTGAAATAAAGAAATACACGGCAGAAAGATAATAGTATACAATGAAAAATGTGTCACTTACATTTAATTGATTTTCAAATTAAATATGAAAAGTAATATGAAGTGAGACTATTTTATAAAATTGGATTTAACTCTAAAACAAAGTGCAGCCTGATCATTTTGTATGACCTTTGGTACTTCCTGTTCATTTTTAAAAATTAACTAATTAATATCCCAAATGCTGCCCCTGTCCCCCATCCACTGCTCAGAGTTCCTCATCTCTTCTCTGGAGTGTTGGCCCACTCTCTCTGTTTTCCCCCACCCTGGCACATCAAGGGTCTGCAGGGTTAGGTGCATCCTCTCTCACTGTGGCCGGACAAGCCAGCCCTGGTCCGCACATGTATGTTCTGTAGTTGATGGCTCAGTCTCTGAGAGCTGCCAAGAGTCCAGATTAGTTGACTCTGTTGGTTTTCCCGTGGAGTTCCTAGCCCCTTCAGGACCTTTACTCTTTCCCCCACGTCTTTCATAAGAGTCCCCGACTTCCATCCAAAGTTTGGCTGAGGGTATCTGTTTCAGTGATCTGCTGAGTGGAGTCTTTCAGAAGACAGTTATGCTAGGTTACTGTCTGAAGTACAACAGAGTATCATTAGTGTCAGAGATGGGTGCTTGCCCATGGGATCTGTTTGAGGTCAGGTTTGTCACTGGTCAGCCATTTCTTCAGTTATCTACTCCATTTTTGACCCTACCTTGCTTTTAGACAAGACAAATTGGGGGTCAAAAGTTTTGTGTGTGAGTTGGTGTCCCCATTCCTCCACTGGGGGTCCTGCCTGTCTACAGAAGGTAATCTCTTGTGGTTGCATGTCCCCACTGTTAGGGGACATGAAATTAGGTCACTCGAATTAACGAATTAACTCCTGGGATCCCTCCCCTTTCTCAGGTCTGGGATTTTCCTAGAGATTCTGTCTATACCGCCCACGCCCACTCCTCAGCAGGTACAGGTTTCCATTCATTCTCCTGTCTTGCTGGCTCTCTCCCCTGTTTCTCCTCACACCTGATTCTGAACCCTCAACCTCTCTTCCACCCAGTTTCCTTTCTTCCTCTGCCTCCTCTTGTCTGTGTACTGGAGGGAATTGTGGAGACCTCTGGCATGAGCAGAAAGGGCATGACCTGGGGTGGGGTGGGGAGTGCCACCACTGCCGCTGCTGCTTTGGTGCCATTTCCCAGGCAGCTACTGTTGCTCCTAGACGCTGCATTGGCTGTTCTGAGCCAAGTTGAGCTGAGATGAGCCAAGCTGAGCTGCAGGGGTGGGGTGGGGGGGGTAGGGGGTGGAAGCTGAGGAGGTGGGGAGTGGGGGGAAGGTAGCTGTTTAGCAAGCAGAGTGCAGGGGAGCTTCTGTTGGAGAAAGCTTTGGGAGAGCGCTCTTTTCTGACGGAGTTACAACTCTGTGACAAATGCTGTCAGAAGACAGAATAATTCTCACACACTTTTATTCTTTCTGGATAGGATGGGATGGGGTGGGTCTGGAAACAGGTTCTTCCGTATTGGCTCGGTCTGCGATGCCTCACCTACATGAGGAGGGACTTGTGGGCTCTGCCTCTTGCTCTGCCAGTGAGAGGTGGGCCATCTTCTTGATTGGTGGGGTGGTGTCTGACATTTCTGGAAGGAATCCAGATAGACTTAGGCTGGTCCTATGGAAAAACACAAATAAAACGCATCCTGGTTGTAAGGAGAGGGTCTGGTCCCTTTCTAATTCCATACAAGGAACCACACCATTACACTAGGATAGGAGGTTTAACTTTAGTGTGTGCCAATGGAGGGAGAAAGGAGGGTGTTTGGAGTTTCTACAGATGTTAAACACGTTTAGTGTAGTCAGAGCCATCATTAGTTGTACATTAGGAGGGTAGGTGGTTGTCTTTTGTTTTAGAAGTGGGGCTTTTAGGATTTGTTGTGTCCTTTCTATTACTCCTTGGCCTTAAGGGATGTGGGGAATCCTTGTATGGTGGGCAATTTCCTAATGTGTGCAGAAGGTTTTGAATTGAGAGCTAGTGAAGGCAGAGCCTTGCCCATGATGACAAAGGGGGAGAGCATATGGTGAATAGCCTTTTTGAGTTTTCACCTGTCTGAGCTGTAGCCCACATAAAGTGGGAGTATGTATATATGGTAAGAAAAACATATTTATGCCTACTGAATTGGGGAATATGGGTGACAGTAATTTGCCATAAGGCATTGGATTTGAGGTCTTGGGGATTGGTGCCCATCATTTGTAAAGCTTGGTGGTAATAAGGGATGCACAAGAACATATTTTTATTATTTTTTGGAGTTAAGCAAGGGTGAAGGGAAAGCTTGCATGAAACCCCTTTACATCTGTCTGTGTGTGTGTGTGTGTGTGTGTGTGTGTGTGTGTGTGTGTGTGTGTGTGATTGGTCTGCTTGCTCATGGAGGTTATCAATGTTCCTGTTGAGGCGGTTTGGTCACTGAGTGTATTTTCCTCAGATGTAGGACATGGCAGGGGACTGTGAGATCTGACTCTGACATGCTGGAGGTAGATGGGGCAGGCTCTTTCCTGTAGGAGGGTGGTAACCTGTGTGAGTAGAGGGGAGAGTGGGTTTGTGTCTAGTTTGACAAAGTGGAGCAAATTAATAGCATAGACATTGTCTGAAAGGAGGTTAGGGGACCCTTTTGCTTCATTCCATTTAAAATTCTGGGTGCACCACCCATCAGGTCATGGAGTCAGCACCCCTGGGGTTGGCATAGGGCTCCATGAGTGTACAGAAGGAACTGTAACAGCATTGTTGGGTCATATCTGGCAAGAGCCATATCTTTTAGGGTGGTATTGATAGAATTTAGAGCTTAGATTGCTTCATGGAACCATGTTCTTGGGGAGGATGGCCTTTTTTTTCTCCTTTTAGAGGTTAAAGAGGGGTTGAAAGGAAAGCCAGGGTTGAAACCAAATAAAGTTACACAAAAAGGTCTGGAGGGAGGGAAAAGTTAATTTTTAAGGCATGGAAAAGGTGGGTTTTAGGGGGCGTGTTGAGGTAAGGGAGATCTCTGTTGCAATGGACAAAATAAGTTGAATTTTGTTTGATTTTTCATTTTTGATTTTTTTAATCCTAGAGCATATAGGAAAGTATTAGATGGTCCTTAAGTTGGGAGGAAAGGTGGAAAAGTCTCCCAATATTAATATATTATTCATATAGGGTATACTTTGAGTCCTTTATCTAAATAAGGTTATAATGCAATGGCTACAGCCTCCTGACAAATGGTTGGACTGTTAGCCATTCCCTGTGGGGTGAGAGTTCATTCATACAGTGAGGCTGGGCCAGAGTTGTTAATGAGGGGTATTGAGAGCACAAAGCATTTATAGTCTTAGGGGTGGAGAGGGATAGGAAAAGAAGCAGACTTTTACATCTATTGCTAATAGGGGGACATTGGCAGGGATGGTTGAGATGTGGGGAGCCCCCTTTGGAGAGACCCCCAGACTTGCATGGTTTTGTTAAGTGCCCCTAAATCATGTAATAGTCTCCTCCCATGGGGGGCTCATTTTTATAGTGAACACAGGTGTTTCATGGACTCCAGGAGGGGTATATATGTTGTAACAGAAGCTGTTCTTTTACCAACTGTATGAGGGCTATAAGCTTCTCCCTTTATAGAGGCCACTGTGGATGGCTATATTGGAGAGAGAATCAAGGCAGGGAGTATCAAATCTTACAGTGGCCTCCAGAATTAGGGGTGATTTGGAACAAGGTTTTTAGGGTCTTCTTGGTATAACTTTCATTATAGGTAATGTTCTCTATCTTGATGTGGTCTCTTTTGATTGGGTGGTAAGCTCTACCTCTAAGACTTGTAAAATATCTCTATCTAGAGGATTGGTGGATACTTGAGCTCTATCCTGATGTGGTTTCTTTCTGATTCGGTAGTAAGCGCTATCTCTAAGACTTGTAAGATATCTCTTCCTAGAGAATTGGTGGCAACCTGAGCTACCAGGAAGCATGTGAGGCTGGTAGCTTCATCAGGGTCCTCCCACCTGTAGGCCTGTTTGGTGATGAATGTGTGAGAGGTACCTCTATGCCTAGTAGCTGGGGCCCAGGCACCAGTTGCCATTCACATGGGAACTCTTGTTGTCTTAAAATTGTCTTGTCTGCTCCTACTGTCCCTTCAGGGTCCCCAGGCCTTCAAGCCTTAGCTCAACCTAACCAGGCTTCCTCTCACAGTCCACCAACCCATATCCTATTACTATTTTACTTACCCTTCTAAATGATATTCAAGAGTCCTCATTTGGCTCTTCCTTTTTGTTTAACTTCTTTGGGTCTGTGGGGTGTATCATGGGTATTCTATACTTAATGGCTGATATCCATTTATTAGTAAGTACATGCCATGTATGTCCTTTTTGTCTGGGTTACCTTGCTTTGACACTTTCTAGTTCCATCTGTTTGCCTGCAAAATTCATGATGTCCTTGTTTTTGATAGCTAAATAGTATTCTGTTGTATAAATGAACCATATTGTTTTCTGTATCCGTTCTTTGATTGATATCTGGGTTGTTTTCAGTTTCTGGCTTTTATGAATAAGGCTCCTAGTTACATAGTGGAGCATGTGCCCTTTTGGTATGATGAAGCATCTTTTGGGTATATGCTCAGGAGCAGTATAGCTGGGTCTTCAGGTAGAACTATCCAGTTTTCCAAGAAACCACCTGACTGATTTCTAGAGTAGTTGTACAAATTTGTAATCCCACTAGCAAAGGAGGAATAGTCCCCTTTCTTCACATTCTCTACAGTCTCCACATTCTCTCAAGTGTGCTGTCTTTTGAATTTTTGATCTTAGCCATTCCAGTTGATGAAAGGTAGAATCACAGGGTTGTTTCAATTTGTATTTCCCTGATGAGTTAGAACATTGAACGTTTCTTTAACTGCTTCTTTACTATTGGCGTTTCCTCTGTTGAGAGTTTAGCTCTGTTCCCTTCTTCCTTCCTTCCTTCCTTCCTTCCTTCCTTCCTTCCTTCCTTCCTTCCTTCCTTTCTTTTTAGTGCAAATGCTAGAATGTTTAATATGTAACATACTCAGAGGGCAAGGAAATTGGTTTTGATTTTCATTTTGTCTTGTTTCTTCTTTTCTTCTCTCTTTCACGTCCTCGTGATTCTTCCATATTCAAGTTGTAACTAAAACTTGTACTTAGTAGATCATTATTATTATTTTTATCTTTTTTATTGGATATTTTTATTTACATTTCAAATGTTATTCCCTTTCTGGGTTTCCTGGTCATAAGCCCATCTCCCTCCCCTTCTTCTATGAGGGTGCTCCCTACCCCTCCTGACAGTCCCCTGCACTGGGGGTCTAGCCTTTGCAGGAATAAGGGCTTCTCACATTGGTGCCCAACAAGGTGATCCTCTGTTACATATGCAGCTGGAGCCATGGGTCTGTCCATGTGTACTCTTTGGGTAGTGGTTTAATTCCTGGGAGCTCTGATTGGTTGGTATTGCTGTTCCTATGGGGTTGAAAGCCCCTTCAGCTTCTTCAATCCTTTCTCCAACTGAGACTCCATTCTCAGTTCAATGGTTTGTTACTAGCATTTGCCTCTGTATTTGACATGCTCTGGCTGAGCCCCTCAGGAGACAGTTATATCAGACTCTTGTCAGCATGCACTTCTTGACTTCCTCAATATTATCTAGTTTTGGTGACTGTATATAAGTGGGTTGTATGCCCAGGCTTTGAATGGTCATTCCTTCAGTCTCTACTCCAAACTTTTGTACCTTACCTTCTAATTGTGTTATTTGGATTTTTGGAGTCTAGCTTCTTGAGTTCTTTATATGTTTTGGATATTAGCCCTTTATCAGATGTAGTGTTAGTGAATGTCCTTTCCCAATATGTAGGCTGAGGTTTGTCTTATTGACAGTGTCCTTTGTCTTAAAGAAGCTTTTCATTTTCCTGAGGTTTCATTTGTCAGTCATTGATCTTAGAGCCTGAACCATTGGAGTTTTATTCAAGAACGTATCTCCTTTACCAATGCATTTAAGCTTATTTCCCATTTTTCTTCTATTACTACAAAACTTGGATTTTTGTGTAGCATGATAAATATGGATCTATTCTCCCCAGGCCTGAAATCAGTCAACTAGAAACAAAGAGAACAATACCAAGAATCAACAAAACCAAGAGCTGGGTCTTCAAATCAACAAGATAGACAAACCCTTAGCTATACTAACAAAAATGCAGAAATATAGCATACCAATTAACAAAATCAGAATGAAAAGGGAGACAAAGCAACAAAAAACTGAGGAAATTAAAAAAAATCATCAGGTTTTACTATAAAAGCCTGTACTCCACAAAACAGGAAAATCTAAGTGAAATAGATGATTTTCTAGACAGATACCACTTACCAAAGGTAAATAGAGATCAGACAAATTATCTAAACTGTCTCATAACCCCTAAGGAAATAGAAGCAGTCATTAAAAGTCTCCCAAACCAAGTAAGCCCTGGGCCAGTTGGAATTAGAGCAAATTGTACCAGAATTTCAAAGAAGATCTAATACCAACACTCCTCAAATTATACCACAAAATAGAAATAGAGGAAACACCATATAATTCATTCTAGGAGGCCACAGTCACCCTGATACCTAAACCACCCAAAGACTCAATGAAGAATTAGTATTGTGGACCTATTTCACCTATGAAAGAAATAAAATCACATGATCACATTAGATCACATGATCACAAATCACATTTGTGAGGTTGAAAAGCCCTTGTCAAAAATCAGCAACCCTTCACGTGAAAAGTCTTGGAATATTTGAAATTATAGCTAGAGCAATAAGAGAACAAAAAGAGATGAAAGTGATACAAATTAGAAAGGAAGAAGTCAAGGTCTCACTATTTGTGGATGATGATATGATATGGTAGTATACTAAATTATCCCCAAAATTCTACCAGAAAACTGATAACTTCAGCAAAGTGACTGGATATAAACTTAACTCAAAGAAACTAGTAGCCCTCTTTATAAATGTGCTGAGAAAGAAATCAAGGAAATAACATCCTTCACAATAGCCACAGATAATATAAAATATCTTAGTGTAACTCTAATCAAGTATGTAAAAATCTATATGAGAAGAATTTCAAGTCCCTGAAGAAAGAAATTGAAGGAATATCAGAAGATGGAAAAGAAAGAAGTTGAAAGAATATCAGAAGACGGAAAGATACCCCATGCTCATGGATAGGTAGGGATAACAGTATAAACGGCCATATTACCAAAAGCAATCTACAGACTCAATGCAATTCCCATCAAACGCCAACACAATTCTTAACAAACCTTGAAAGAGCAATTCTCAACTTCCTATGGAAAAACTGAGGATAGCTAAAACAATCTTGAACAGTAAAAGAACTTCTGGAGGTATTACCATCCCTGATCTCAAGGTGTACTAAAAAGCAATAGTAATAAAAATTGCATGGTATTCGTATAGAAACAGACAGGTTGATCAATAGATTTGAATGAAAGACCCAGAAATAAACACACACACACCTGTGGACTCTTGATTTTTGACAAGAAGCCAAAATTATACAATGGAAAAAAGACAGCATCTTCGACTTCTCCCCATATCTTCATCAACCTCAACCTCACTCTTGGTATCTGACTCATATTGATTTCTTCTTTGCATCAGTCGAGCTGCTGGAGAGAGCAGCTGAGTTAAGGAGTACATTTTAGTCATCTGTGTGAATATTTAAACTGTATAGTAGACTATGATTGAAGGTATGAAGTAAGTAGGTAAAAATACATTTTTCAAAATACTCATAGAAATCAGGATGAACACTCATATGAGACATATTTCTTTCTGTTTTATTTTCTGTTTTCTAAAGTCAGGTTTAAATAGGGTAAACTGGACTTGACCAGGCTTAAATTCCTGATTCTTCTACCTCATCCATGAGGGTTACCGGCATATGTTATCACACAAGTTTTTTCATATCATGAATATATACATGCTAGGCATATATTCCAGCAACTGAGCTACATCTCATCCCTCAAGCACATTCTTTCAGCTAAAAATTACATGGGATATTTTATGTGAACTGATAATCCTCTGTGAAGCTTTAACAAAGTTAATACTAGCATGCCAAATAATTTAGAAAATGATATATGTATTATAAAAACATTTATAAAGTGATGTTCAGTGGAAATGAAAAGAGAAATTATTATTATGGAGTAAGTTAACTGAAAATTTCTAAGGCTATAGTAGAATTATAAGCTCCAAAACATTTATTTCATAATGTTCCTATATAAATCTATACTAGGGTTCTAATATGAATATGACAAAATTATATCAATAAATAATTTAATCATCATAAATTCAGGAATTGTGCTGGATATTTTAGAAAACATATCTCATTGAAATATCATAAGAGCTTGAAAAATTCATTAAACCAAGTTAAATTGTGAACAGCCTTAGATTTTACAAGTTAAAGTAGCTTGTCCCAGGTAAAATACTTGTGATGGCTAGTCATGATAACTTTATTGAATGGAGAAGTGCATAGGTAATTAGTAAAGCACACCTTTGCTTTTCCAGATAGAATGAACTGGGAGAACCCACATGCAGGTTCTCTCATCTCACAGCTGTAGACATATGCAGACAGACAAATCTGCTCAGGAATTACCTTATTCTGCTTCCTGACCACCAAGAGCTGTGGAACTTCTAGCATCTGTTCCCACTGTCATGATCCAGAAACAATGGAGATGGCCAGTTGTGGATTGAAACCTTTGAAATCAGGACCTAAAATAGTCTTTCTTTCTCTTAAGCTGTTTATGACAGTGAGATTGTAACATGATGCAAAGTCTAACTAATCAATACAATTTCAAAAGAATAGAGGCATTTGTATTTGCTTGAGTCTATGATCTGTACTTTTCTTCCATATTTAGATAAATATTATGTTCAAAGATGTTTAAGATTTATGTTTAAATTGTCCAGGAGCCACCTAGGATAGGCTAAAGCTAGCAAGTTATCTTCCTGGAGGTGAACCACCATTTTTTTTACATGGTCTTCGATGGGTGATCTCTATGAAGCAAGGTCCTGAAGAGACTTCTTCTCAGGATTGCTTCTTGAAGTTGATATGCCTTTCCTGTCATTATTAAATTAATATAATAATCCCTTGGCATTAGCTGACCATATTGATGAGATTTCCTGCAGATCAACATGAAGATGATCTTTCATTACTAAATGCTGTTTAGATGGATTAATGATTTTATAGGATTCCTGATTTGATTCAAATAATTTTAGGAAGAAAGTTTTAAGAGATGGTCTTAGTTCCTTTGTTAGACACAATGCAGTTAGAATCAAGAATAGAATGTGCCCACTCATATAATAAGTAAAAACTGCATAATAAGAAATATAATGAGACTTCATAATCACACTAAAAGGAGAAATAGACTTGGGTCAAATTTGTGTTCAAAGTAAAACATTTAGGTCTAAGGCTAAAGTTACAGGTGTGTACCATGACAAGGCAAGGCCATGTAAAATCTGTTGCTTTGAACTTATAACAAGCATGCAGAATGAAAAACTGCTTTGAACTTAATATCAGCATCCTTCTGCAATTCCCATTTTTTTAACATTTAATATCTGGGGTAATTTTCTAAGAACTTTTGTCTAAGAAGGTATGTAAAGGCCAAAGCTATATAAAGGAAGTTGGTGGCTTGTGGAAGCTCTGCCCCATCCATCCATCCATCCATCCATCCATCCAAATCTATATGTCTGTTTATATATATTATGAACGTACATGTGTATGAATGTAAGCCTGTATGAACACTTCTGTAGCTGATGAGATAGATGCTTTGGCCAGAGTGTGTGTGTGTGTGTGTGTGTGTGTGTGTGTGTGTATACATGTATTTCTAAAAGCTATAAAAAGCTAAAAGCAATAAATAAAAGGTGATATATCCATTTTCTGCTTCGTGCACTGGGTGTTTTTTCTGTGTGAGTCCTTTCTTTTCTAGTTTACAAAGAATTAACCAGCCAAGTGAGTAAGGGGCTCCTGGATGCCTGGCCAGAGATAGGAGATTTAGCAATAAATCCTTTACCTAATTTCTACCCTACCCCTGCCCTCCCATTAGCAATAAGTGTCAATAGGTTCAGAAGTCTTCAGGTTCTGGCCTGAAGTAACTTAAAGTCAAGATAGGTATGCTTTGTTATACAAAGCAATCCTAATCTCTTTCGAGGTCAAGACTTGTCCCCACCATTTGCTCTTTCCCCTCCAGCTACCTTCAAAAGAAAACTAGAGCTCTGAAGTTGGCCTTCCTCATAAAATATTACATTAAAGATGTTTATCTCCATAGTACAATGGAAATGTAAGTGACTAATAACAATAAAGAAATACCTCACATTCCACAGATCCAAAGAAACTGGGTAATAAGGAGGTTCCAAGGGAGGATGTGTGAATCTCCCTCAGAAGTGGAGGGAGAGAGGAAACTCCAAGAGAGGGGATGAACTGAAGTCGGTGGGCAGGCAGGTGGGGGGAACTTTGGTTACTACCTGGAGGTCTGGGATAGGGGCAGTCTATGGAGTGACTCTAGCGGAGATTCCTAGCAAAGAGAGATATAGAGACTGAAATGGCTGCTTCCTATAGCCAGACAAGACTTCCAGAGGGGAGAGGACCACATCAAATCCATTCAACTAAAATTTGTCTTGATTGTAAGAGGTGCAGGCTTAAAGATGGAGCAGAGACTGAGAGAACAGCTAACCAATGACTACCCCAACTTGAGAGCCATTCCAAGGGAGAGAGCCAACCTGACAGTGTTAATGATACTCTGCTATGCTTGAAGACAGGAACCTAGCATAGCTATCTCCTGAGAGGCTTCATCCAACACTAATGGAGGCAGATGCAGAGACCTACAGCAAAACTTCAGGCAGAGCTTGGAGGGTCTTGTGGAAGAGAAGTGAACAAGCCTGAGGGGTCAAGGACACCACAAGAAGACCTAGAGAGTTAACTGACCTGTAGAACCTGGCTCGCCAACAGGAACAAGCAGGAGCTGGACCTAAACCCCCTACACACTGTAGCAAATGTGCAGCTTGATTTTCATGCGGGTCCCCTAAATAAGTGGAGCTGGAGAGGGGACTGTTGTGGTCTCTGTTGTCTGCCGTTGGGTCTCCTTCCCCTTCCCTGGACTGCCTGGTTGAATCTTAGTGGGAGAGGATGTACCTTGTCCTTCTGGTATTAGATGTCCCAAGGTAGGGTGCTACCCAAGCAAAGCAGACAATGGGCGGAAGGGATTTGAAAGGATGGGACTGGGAAGAGGTGGGAGTGGGAGCTATGATTGGGACATAAAGTAAAAAAAAAAAAAGAAAAAATTATTGGAAGAAAAAAGAAATAGCTCTTTATTGAAATATTGTATGATAATAAAAATGATCATTATTAATGCTTCATAGTAATATTTTATTATTTATATGGAAGTAGATTATAAATAATGTATAAGTCAACAAAGTCTATTTTTATGTTTTTATTGGATATTTTATTATTTACATTTCAAATGTTATCCCTTTCTTCCCCTTCAGAACCCCCCTATCCCATCCCCCTCTCCCTGCTTCTATGAGGGTGCTGCCCCACCTGCCCACCCATTCCCTCCCTGCCTCCCTGCTCTGGGACTCCCCTATACTGGGGCATCGAGCCTCCATTTTTTGAGTAGGTTTTATGCTTAAAAATTACTTATTAGAGTCTACCCATCTGGCATTTGGTAGCATTTTGGCATATCTCAAAGAACTTACTTTAGAACAATTATGGAGACATTTGTCAAGAATTTGGATAAGAAATATTACAAATTTACAAAGATTTGTAAAGATTGATAGGCATCCTCCTCAAATGTTTTTGATATCTGTATTATTAAAATTACCCACCTATATTATTGTTTTATAATTTCTTACAATATGCTTTTATAAAGATGATTTGTATTTATCTTAATTTTCTACTTATTTAAAATGCACAATGCTTTTTCTGTCTAGATACCTGTAAAATAAAATATCTTTAAAATAATTCACTATTCATTATTCTTGTGAAGGAAATTTGAGAAAAATGTGAAGTAATCTGACTCATGATTAAAGTATTAGCTGAAGTGGAATATTGTTATATGTAGACTTTTCCCATCCTGGTGTAGTTTGCCACACAGAAACTGACCTTGCTCATTCCTTTGGAGATAACTGGATTTTCTTTTTTACTGTACCTACTTTATTTAGCTTGGAAGAGGTGAGATAGTTTTGAGGATGCCAGTAAATTGGAAAAATGTAAAAGAAATGGACGTTTTCTTAATATATACCACTTATTGAGATTAAATCAAGATCAATTTAAACAAATCAATAACCTTTAAAGAAATACAAACAGTCATGAAAAGTCACTCAACCAACAAAACAAAATAAGACAAAACAAAACAACCAAGGCCTATAAGTTCAGCTTCCTTTCCTTTCCCAAAGAACCTGTCCAGCAAGTACCTAGGAGTCGTGGACCAACTCTCCATGCAAATGAGGCATCTACAGAAACTTTAATTCTAGCCAATTATTTTCATTACCCTGAAAACTCCTTCCCAATCTCCAGGGTCCATATATAACACAGATTCACCCCAATAAAGTGTATGTATACAACCCCACTTCCGTAAAGTACTCACATAAGCTAAGATTGTCTAAGGGAGCTGTTTCATTGAAGACTTCTGGAGAAAGCCTTCATTTAAGCACTAAGATCCTGCAGCACTAAGATCCTCAGACAAGCTCTCACCCTTTCCATTGACACTCAGTTCTGTCCAGACCAGGGTCCTGCAGTACCCCACAGGTTCCAGACTCTGCTTCATCCTTCCAGCCTGGCGGGCCCTAGCATTTGGACACAGTAAGAGGGAGAAAGCAGAGGACAAGGAGCTACAGGCAGAGTCCCAAAGTGCAAACCACATTCCCCATTACTTCAGTACTCAAACTTCAAGACAGTACTTGCAGGTGAGTTCCATACCCCTTATATTTTTGGTGGTGAGCCTAGCCTTTAACGGCTGAGCCATCTCTCCAGCCCTCCATACCCCTTGTACAGAACCAGAAGCCCAAATAAACCTGAGAGTGGCCCGACTCTGGTATCTCAATACAGAAATCAACAACAACAACAACAACAACAACAACAACAACAACAACAAAACAACAAGCAGACATATATGGTGAGCAGTATTTTCAGTTCCCAGGGTAAGCAAACTGGAGTGAAATTGACACATTCCAAGATCATCATAGGTTAACTTTGTCTTTCTGGGTCTGTATCACATCAATTAGAATAATTTTTCTAATTCTGTTCATTTACGTGCCACTTAAGTTCATAGACCTTCGCATTCAAGTACATTTGACCTAGTTTTATGAATTAATGCTTTAATATTAACTTTTATTTCTCTTTCCAGTTAAACTTGTATTCTTTCCCAATATAAGTAGATGTATAGCTTTGATTTTACAATTATTCTACAGTCTTCTTATTAAAACTTTTATTATAAAGAGCCAGAAGCATCCTGACACCAGGCCAGCATTTTGTTCCAAGCTGTGAAGCATTAATTTAATAAAAACATATAGCCATATGGAAAAATAGCTATCAAATTTTATATTGTAGATGAAGTATGACCCCCTGCCCCCATGTGGCTGAAGACCCCATATGTTCCTCTCTACATATGTGCTGCACCTCTGTGAGCTAGACAATCATTTTGCTCTAATATATAATATATAATACATAGGAAGTCTACCTTCCTGTCAACTTTGATGAAGCACAAGTAGCATTCGCCGTTGCTCAATCAATGATTTGCAAAATCAATGAATGCCTCCAGGGCCAGAGTAGCACATATTTCCCTTGATGACTTGGTAATGTGCTGCCTTTCAAATGACATCGACCCAGGCCACAGCTCTTGTTACAGAATCCCAGAGGCCAATGGTCCTGATTTACCAGTGACACACAAGAATCCAGGCAACCTGTTATGAAAGCCACTAACCAATGCAGTGGTCATCTAACTAGGTTAACACTTCATTAACTTCATGAACACTTTCCTGGGTGATCAGTCAGGTTTTCCATTCTTAACAAGTGGTAATTGTTTTAACAGCTCGGATGCTCACATAGTAGAAAGTTGATTAAGGATTTATTTTCAAATTTAAGAAATGAGAGATTTTTTCAGCTGGGCATGGTAATGCATGCCTTTAATCCCAGCATTCAAGAAGCAGAGGCTCTCTGTGAGATCTCTGTGAGTTAGAGGAAAGCCTGGTCTACATAGAGAATTCCAGGATAGCTAAGGCTACACAGAGGACACCTGTCTTGAAAATAAAAATCCAAACAAACAAACATTCCCCAAGCAAAGAAGACAGTATTTCAGCAGACCAACTATACCCCAGTAACAAGTAACTAGTTTGAAAGAAAGGGGTCTTCTTGATTCATCTCTTTTCTTATAGTATCTTCCTGTCATCTGGAGGTGCCACTGAATATGAGATGGGGCTGTGTATGGCATGAGTGGAGCCTAAACTGTAACCAGCTAGTTTAATGCTGAAATGACTATAGTTACAGGATTGAGGATGTGAAATGTCAGTCAGCAAAATGACCAAAGTTGTCATAACGGAGAGAGGACTTTCTGGGGTGAAAAAATAACAACTTCTGGTCTTTCTCTGATTCTAATATAGAAATGACTCATTTCTAAAGATTTTACCAATTTTTCATGAAAATGTTCAAGAAATACAGCAGAAGGGTGACCATTGAAGTCTGGATCATCACATGACAATCCCATCCTCTATTTCAGCTGGACATTTCTAGCTTATGTACATCTCAGAATCAGTGCTATCCCTGAATCCCAAGTTATTATGTTGGAAATGCCAAGAGTTTGGAAGCACCCTGAGCAGAAACCAACTAAAAAGGACTGATGTACTAAGAGCACGTCAGATGGGAGTGGAGGCACATGGGGCTTTCAGGCAGGGGTGTTTCAGTTTACAGGGACCTTTGTTCAAGGAAAATCTACATTTGCAATAACTGCTTCTTAAAACCAGATTAAGAAAATTTGACGGCATCAGTGAAAAATTTGACAACTCTTTGAACAAGAAGCTAGTGCTAGAGCATCCTAGCAACTTTGGTACAGGATGATACTCTGCATGTTACCAATATATATATATATATATATGTGTGTGTGTATATATATATATATATATATATATACATACATATATATATATATATATATATAACACCAACTCAAACACAGACCCTCTGATCTACAATGATGTCCTGCCTGCAAGCCCTAGTGCAATGTTATAGGTGTCCAAACAATATCTATAGGATATTTTATATATTTACATTTCAAATGTTATCCACTTTCCGCCTTTCCCATGCACCAACCAATATCTATATGAGATGGGACCCATACCTGATACTCCTCAGGTGACCAAGAACCTGACACTAGATAGTCCAGGTACCTGGGAAAAATCAAATACCACTGGCCTTAAAAAATAGAAATAAAAATATAAATAAAGTGACTCTAAATGACATTCTGCCACACCTACAGATTAGTACCTTATTCAGCCATCATTAGCGAGGCTTCATACTGCAGTAGTTGTGAACAAATACCGAGGCCCTTAGTCAGACATTATGGAGAATTAGAGGCTTTAGAAAACTCATCCCCAAATGGGATGAATCATCAAATTTCTCCTTCTAGGGTTCAGTGAATCATGGGGAAGAGGAGGCAACAAAAATATCTGAGCCACAGGGGATGGAGAACACCAGGAAAGCAAGGCCTTCTAAATCAACATGCACAAAGCTTATATAAACTCAGAGGGATTAAGGCCACATGCAGAGAAAGGGTCTGTTCAAGTCTGTATCAGGTCCTCTGCATATATATTATAGCTTCCAGGGAGTGTTTTTGTAGGATTTGTTAGTGTGGGAACAAGGGTGGTCTCTATTTCTTCATCCTTCTCACGGGTTAATTTCTTTCTGTTTGTTTTGACCAATGCCTTTGTGTTAATTTTTGTTTTATCATTATATTATAGTAATTGTATTATATTATAGTATTATAATCTCTTAGAAAACTGTTGATTTTCTAATGGGAGATAGAAAAAGAGTAGATATGGATAGAAGGAGAGGTGGGGAGAAACTGGGAGGAGGGGAAATCATAATCAGGATGTATTATATGAGAAAAAACTTTAATAAATGGAAAAAAATATACAATAATAATGAAAAGACTAAAAATAAATAATTTACATGAACAGATATCTCAAATGATTTATGTTAAATAAGCTAGATATAAAAGCTCCAGAGTATTTTGAAAACACAACACAAATATGGACAGAGGCAAGTTATGCTGAAAGAGTAGACAATGTCCAGGAGGCAGACCAGACAGAAAGGACTATTTCAAACTTTCTGGTTTATAAAGGTTTTAGCTATCTAGTGTGCTTCAAAGATTTTGTTTTATTTTTAATTATGTTCAAAATGTACATGTCTGGATGTGGTTATGTGTTCATGAACACAGATGTTTGTCAGTGCTAGAAGGGCCTTTGAACCTGGAGGCAGGGAGATTGTGAACTGCCTGCTGTGGTAGCTGGGGACAGAACACAGCTCCTCTACAGTCTGTGCTGTCCCCACCGAGTCATTTCTTCTTCCTCACTTGTTCAGTGAGAGAAGATAATTTCACACGAGCACATGACTGTCAAAAAGTAGCCAAGCAAGCATATCAGGTATGTGAAGTTTTTCTTCTGTTCTTTTATTTCACCTACAAAACAAACAAAGCAAACAAAAACCAGTAGTTAGGAGCCGCCAGCTACTGCTTGAGTAAACTTGCAGACACTACCTCACAAGGGCTCATCAGCTTTCTCCGCTAACTCATCTGTCACTTTTTCTTCGGAGATACTGTTAAAGTATGTTTTCCTCAACATCGGCATCCCTCTCTGATTCATGGTACCCACATGTAGATATGGTAAACAATCATCCAGCTACTATAGTCTCCTTTCTGGCTCCATAGCTGCGGATTCTGACATTTAGCCTGGCTCTTGCAAAGCCTTTATTCAATTCTGCCCCAAATGGCCATTGCCAGTTTATGGGCGTCTTCTTGTGTAGTGTTATTGAGTATGGCAGCTAGGGTTCAAATCTTCCCTTTACCTACGTGGATTTTAATTTTGTTAAAGAACAGTCCAGGGCTTCAGCTTTCATTTATAGAAGTTGTAACATTTGGATTCTTAGTATCAATCTTATAGGGTTTCATACACATTAAATGTGTATATGGCTTATAACAGAATTGATATTTCCTGTGATACATGTGTGTTAAATATTAGTAGTTAAATATTCTTATTTCTCCTTCTATGGAATTATTATTTCCCTCTCTCAGCTCAAATCCTTTTAATACATTGTCATAGCTCAACTCCTCCACTCTCCCAAGAAGAGCTTGTGAATCAGCATATATCACACATGCTTTCAGAACCTTTCATACATAAAATATGTTAGAGTGACTTCTTATTGCTAATGATGTAATTGTTAGTTAATGGATCTCCCCTACACTATGTATAAGCCTTTCTGTGTCAGGAATCTTACTCATCTCAAAACATAATTTCACAGAGTGCGTGCGTGCGTGCGTGTGTGTGTGTGTGTGTGTGTGTGTGTGTGTGTGTGTGTGTGTGTGTGCGCGCATGCATTTCAGAAGATAATTTGTAAGAGTTGGTTTTCTTTCCTACCATGTTCAGATTCAGGTTGTATGAAGTGTCAAATAGTATCCAGAGTATAGAAAAGGCTTTGGCAGTAAACATGTTTATCTGGCTCATTTTTCTTTTCCACGAATTGTGAACTAGTTCATAATTTTTTAATAAATGTTGAGCAAATGCACGAGTAATTTGTGACTTAGTCCAGTTTAATTATTCAACTTCACAGCATTACACTGCAAGAATGACTCTTCACTATGCCCTAAAGGCACAGGTTACAGAAGATTGATCATGCTGTGGAAAGGTAGACTAAACCACAGGCAGGTAATAACTGCTTGAAGAATTTTCAGAGGAAATGATTGGGGTGAACCACATACAATAGAATATGACCTAATAAACTTTGGCTTTAGATCTATTAGTCAGCTTCTCATTTATATTACTGGGATGCTTTTAAACCTCTAACACAGAGAAATGCACAAGAAAGCTCCACAAATGCCCAGCCACATTGTCTCAAAGGCCACTCCTCAGCTCATGTTCACCACTAGACTCCCAGTGTCTGTGCTGTAAAGGAGCCAGGGAAGGAGAGATAGTTTGACAGGAATGCTGACGCTTTGACGTAGCTACTGGTCTTCCTAACGGAAATTGCAAAGTGATGAATTGCAGGGGCCTCAGAGGTGGTGGACCAACAACCTTCTGGGTTTTTAAAGAGAAAACATTTCAAATCTGGTGAGATATATGTGTAAGTAAGAGAGAAAGACAAAGGGTACAGGCTAATTTTTCTTGGGACAAAACATCTAAGCAAAAGTAACCTTGGTTAGACAAGTTAGACAAGAAAGGGGAAGAGAAGGGAAAACTGGGATCCATGTAAAATCTAGGGACACTGGAAAGTCATCAAACTGTAATACTAAGCAAATTATAGCATCTACACTGAGCTTACTGTGAAAGATTAAAAAAATTATTTGAATTTCTTGGCCAATAAATGCTCAGCAGATGCACCCTAGCCTTTTAGTTTTTCAATTATATGATAAATGTTTATTCATTTTTGTGGGAATAAGCACTATATTAAGCATAAAATTCAATTATTGTACACATTATAGTATTTGACATGTAATCATCTAAAGTGTGTTCTCACATTGGGTGACTTTTGTATATATATACATATATATACATATATAATACACACATAAAAATATATGCACCCTGCATATTCAAACAAATTATATTTGAATGATACCTAGTGTTTTGTTTTTCACACATGATTTCAGCTCTCCTTATCTAGCTTTACTATTGTAGGTGAAATATGTAATCTTACCAATTGCTTTATCTACTTGTTATGTCATATGTAGATGATAAAACAAAGATAATGTATTGGCCAAATTCCCTGAAATCCTTGCCTATGATTGTAAAGTGAGTGACTAAGGAAGGATTTCAACCTGAACAATATACACAGATTTGTCTTTTAACCATGCTGATATTACTTCCTACATAAGGTAAATTTCATCCCTACTCATGAATGAAAAAAAATCAAGGCAAAAGATTATATGTTAACTGAGTTAAACCCGATGTTTAGCCAGAACTTGTGGCTTCTCATCCCTGTGTATCTTGTTTTAAGTATATGTCGTGATTTGAAGCTGAGTGTCCCCCATGGACTCATGTTCTGAATGTGTGTTCTGCAGCTGGTAGCACTATTTTAGAGGGCTTTGGGCCTAGTTTCAGTTGGTCGTTAGTTCCTGTCATGCTTTCTCTACTTCCTTTTGGGTCATGATGAGAACATCTCCCAACATCCATGAACTGAGCTACTCTGCCAGGCATGCCTTCCAAAGTCCCCTCTGTCAGGTATTTTGGTCACACCAATGCAAAGTAACTAATACCATTTCTTCTCAATAATGCTTGTGTCAGTAAGTAAATGTACCAATAAAGTTATTTTTCTTTTCAATAGTTAGGTTGGCAACACAGTGTTGAATTAGCATCTTCTTTCATGCATCTTTAGGGTGCACTTACATTGGTGGAGTGACATGGAGAGGTATGAGAGTTTTACACACAGTTCAAATCTTACTCAGAGGAGTGCAGGAGCACAACATTGTTTAATTCTTAAATGCACGGCACTAGTTTATGTTTAGGTTATTATTAGTAGACCAGGAGCATCTTCACTTTTCACACTGTTTGCATTTATTTGTAGCATAAATTTCCTGATTGCAGTCAACTGAGGAATGGTCTTATTGGCTCATGGCAGCATGCCATGTTTAGGAACTGATGTGGGTCACCTTACCTTTGAGTTAGAGAGCACCCCCAAGCTGTGAAAATATAGCTAGAGCCAGTGCTTAAATAAAGCAGAGAAAGGTACTATTAATTTTGACCTTGGAAACTTAGCTCTTAGATTTTATTTTGTCACATTAATGAGATAATTTCAAAGCACTGATTTCTAACTTCTATGAAAAATGTGTTTTGAGTTAATGAGAAGATTGCGTGTTTTGAAAACAGTGAATAAAGGGAACACTGCTTACTGCAGCAGCATCTCCAGACAATTTTACAAGTTCAGGATTCTTTTTGTCCTTGTTCTGATTACATATGTGACAACACTATTGAAGAAATATCCACTGGATGGGATATGGAAGCAAAGTTTAGAATAGTGACTCAAGGAATGGCCATTCAGAGCCTGCTCCACATGTGGCCCATATATATACAGCCACCAATACTAGATAAGATTGATGAAGTTAAAAAATGCATGCTGAAAGGGACCGGATATAGATCTCTCCTGAGAGACACATTCGGAGCATGTCCAGTACAGAGGTCAATGCTAGCAGCAAACCACCGAACTGAGAACAGGACCCCCTTGGGGGGAATTAGAGGAAGGATTGAAAGAGTTGAAGGAGCTTGCAACCCCATAAAAACAACGATGCCAAACAACCAGAGCTTCCAGGGACTAAACCACTACCGAAAGACTATACATGAACTGACCCAGGGCTCCAACTGCATATGTAGCAGAGAATAGCCTTGTTGGGGCACCAGTGGAAGGGGAAGCTCTTGGTCTTGCCAAGGTTGGACCCCCAGTGCAGGGGAATATGGGGGGCACTAAGGGGGTGGTATGGGGAGAATACCTCTATGGGGGAAGGGAAGGGGAGGGAATGTGGGCTTATGGACAGGAAACCAGGAAGGGGAATAACATTTAAAATGTACGTAAAGAAATATATAATGAAAAATTTAAAAAAGAAAGATCTATGTATTTGAAAGACAGCAAGGAGGGAATATGGAAGAGCTTAGAGGGAGGAAAGGGAATGGAGAAATGATGTAATGATATTTCAATCTCAGAAAATAAAAGAAGTACCTTTTCTTTAAAAAAAATCCATGATTTTCAAATTTAATTTTTTGTTCCACATAACCCAAACTACTTTATAGGGCTAGGGTTTATATGCTCAAAGAAAGAGTAGATGAATTTAATGCCTCTGGCTTTATTTCCCTTGGAATACACAACAAAACAGATCGATTTCCTATTGCTGCTGCAGCAAGACTCTTTATGACAAACTATCACAACACGTACGCTTAACCGACAGGCCTCCGGAATGGGTTCTCAGTACTGACAATGTAAGAACTCACAACTCTGTGGTTTTATATTTCTACAAATCAGACATCTGAAGTAGGCATCACAGGCTAAGACTCCATTGTTATCTCTTCCTTCAGAAATCTTTTGGGGGAAAGAAATCTTTTATTCTCCCTTTTACCTCATTGGCTTATTGACCTCTACCACCATTGTCAAAATTAGCAGTGTTTCCTTTTCAAGTTTCTTTCTGACTCAGCTGCCTTTCTCTTTGAGGTTTAAATGCTCAAGTGGACACACTAGACTACCCTGGATAAATAAGACTACTCTCCAATCTTAACATCTGTAAGCACATCTACAAAGCTCTATGTCACATATATTCATTACTTTTGTTGTGGTCAAATACCTAGAAAGAGCAACTCTATTTTAATTAATTTATATATACTGAGTTAGAGGAAAGCATCCGGAAAGAGTAGACCTATATGACATCAATGAAATACAGAGTACTCTAGTGTCTGTAAAATGTGGAGGAAGTAGAGACTGTTTTAGCCCTGAGAATCATTTAAAGAGGGATTTCATGCATATATAGTAATTAAAAAAAAAGCATCACACAGTATATTTAAAGAACTAAGACATTTGTAAGGAGACATATTCAACTCATCAAAAATTTTAGTATGAAGGAAGAAATCCTGCGCCTTTTCTGTGTCCAATAGAAAGGATGATGGCGGTGCCTGAGGTTTGCCCTGGCTGCAGGAGCAAGCAACTGGAGTTGTTAGAATAACACTGGACATATCTCTCCAGTTACTTACTGTAACAGTAATTTTAAAAGGTGTATAGTTTTTCTCTCCCCAGCTAGCTCCCAAAATGAACGAGATTGAGACTACTAGATTTGTTTAATCAAGATTTACTACTTATTACCTGGGCAGTCATAGATTTAATTTAGTCCTTTAAGTTAATCACTTTACTGCCCAACCAAAATCCTTGAGATACTCACATTTTAGTATTGGTCTGGCTTTCTGGGTTTCAGATATGTTTCCCCATGATGTCCCCTCTCACTATCCTCATTGCTGAATTTCTCTTACTCTTCTCTCTCTCTGACTCCTAAAGCAGATAGCAGTCCTGCCCTATATCTCTTCTGCTCAGCCATTGACTGATCAGCTTTTATTGATATGATAGAAAATAAATTGTAAACATTGTTTACATAAACTAGAAAACGAAGCTATTTGGAATAAGTATTACAATGCCATCTCCAGATTTCAACAAGATAGGAGGGCAAGATAGAAACCAGCATTTGAATAGCACAAGGATACTCTTTAAACAGTGCACAAAACATGATGCCTACAGCTTACCTTCTGTTTCAGTATTCTAAATTTTCAAACATAAAACATCTAGATTTTTGTCAAAGAAATTATGGAAACTGTGTTCCCATTTTTTAGAACCACTAAAAGGGGAAGAAATGAGAAAATAAGTTATTGACCTATGAAGTCACTGGCTTATTGGGTAAAGGCTCTTGTCTTGTGAGATTGGTGATCCAGTTAAATCCCTGGAATCCAATTAAAGCAAAATGAGAGAACTGACTCCCAAAAGTCATCCTCTGACAAATAAACGTGACAATATGTGTCTTCTTCATGTCAACCCCTTTACAAATAAAAAGTTAAATTCAATGAGTTCTGTTTTTCTGTTCAGGACATTGAGGATATCTTGCAAATGGTGGGTTCCTAGATACCATTTCAAATATCATAAACTATGTAGATTACTTTTCTTTATTACTATCTATGTGATTATTTTATTAGGACCACAGAAATGAGAAAACTGGTGCTTTTTCTGTTCTGGAGCTAGAATGGCACATGACAAATGATTAAAATCTAAAACAAGAGTTTGGGAGATAGCTCACTGAATAAGAACACTTGTTGCCTAGATGTGAAGACCTGAGTTTAAATCCAAAACCAACAGAAAAACCAAACATGGCCAAAACTGTAACCCATATAACCCTGAAACTCCATGTGTGTCAGGATGAGAAAAGGGGATGCTGGGCTTGCTGACCTCCAGTCTTACTCCAGAGTCAGTGAGAGTCCCTTTCTCAAATAAATGGAATAGAAAGTGATAGAATAGGATACCAATGTTCGTCTATGCCCAGGCATAGACAGGCGTGTGTGTACACTGTAGACAAGTTCATGCACAGTCACTCAATTAGTTAAATAGCAGACACAAAGAGGAAGAAGACAAATGGGAGGAAAATGAGCATATCGTGTTGTAGCATCAACAAGATGTATTTAATGGCAGATAAGCATGGTAAAGGAGAACTCTGTCATGGACAGCCAGGGAATAACAAGAACAATTAACATAAGGTAGGACATAAAATTTGAAGAATGACCAATGTTAGCTAATTAATATTCTTTAATTACATGGGTAGTTTGAGTATTTATGAAAATGGCTTATGTACTTTTAAATTGAATTCTGCTAATGTACAAACTAGAAGAAGTAGAGTGCATTTATTTGCAAAGAATGAATAAAGTGTTTATTCCTGCAGTATGTTTGTAGGCTTATACAATGGAGTTTTAGTATTAGTTCAAGATAAAAGAACTAAAATAACAGTAAGAATCTTCCTGCAAAATACCCTGGAAGGATGCTTTAGTACTAATGAAGGTGATGAGGGAAGAGATGTTTGAAAAATCATCAAACTGCACTTACCCAGACTTGAATTATTTTTGAGACAGGGTTTCGTATAACCCACACTGGCCTTTATTTGAAGAGAATCTGAGGTGGGTCTTGAACTCCCGATCTTTCTGCCTCAGCCTTTGCTAGGACAGGATTCCAGGCATATACTACCACACCAAGTGTGCCTTTACTTTCAACAACATTCTTGGCAGTGTTATTTAATTATTTTCTTTCTTTTCTTTTAAAAATAGTTCCTCTTGACACTGCTGGTTAGAGTGATACAATGTCCATGATAATAATGGAGTATAGAAAGTAACTCTCTAGTAAACCATGCATACACCACCACCACCACCACCACCACCACCAACAACAACAACAACAACAACAAAAACAACAACAACATCAACATCAACAACTACTGAGATTTGCGCTGTTGTTCAACTTATATGGTAAAAAATGATCACCAAAGCTTATTTCCGGCTACCAGAGTGATTCAATCAATTGCAGGATTTAGAAGAGAACTGTAGAGTTTTCTCCAGTCAGCACCAGCACTGTTTTCTGAGGTACTGATGATTTTGCTTTTTGGCACTTGTTTGTAGAATAGTTAGATCACCCTGGAAACACTTTTTTCTTTCATTCTCTGAGCTTCTGAAGTTCCTGGAGTGGAGACAAGGGAGTGCACAAAACACAATGGACAAAAGTCCATTTTATGTTTGAAGCATTGGACAGAGGGAATGTGGACTACTTCATGCCTCTAGTAAGAACAACCCAAGATGGAACTTAAAGTGCAAAGGTGGTAACACAGTTAAAGTAAAAAAAAAAAAAATAGAAAAGGCAGAGAGAGTCACTAGCCACACCACAGAACTGGTTTCTGCAGGTAACAGAAGTGAGAGCATAGGAAGGAAACAAACAGAAAGAGCCTCGATGACAGCGTAGTTCTGTGAATGCACTGGCCACGAGCTTTCTGGAAAAAAAGAACAAGAAAAAAACCCAGAACAACAATTAGTCATTTGGCGAGGTTTTCATATGCTGGAATTGTCCATATCTGGTTTCAATATGTCTCCCATGGATACAGCAGGTTTATTTTTTCTCCCGTTGGCAGATATTTGTGGTGTGCAGTCTTTGAAGGGGCATTTGATTGGCATTCCACTGTGGCTGATAAATTTCCCTCTTTTATGATGTAAAATTTATAAACTCCATGGGGCAGTGATTACTACCTGGATATATTGGCAGCACTTAGAATAATAAGTGGCATATAGTGAGAGCTTCATAAATATTCATTGAAATAATTAGCTGCAGCTCATATCGCCAAAGCCCTAATCATTCATTCATACAGATGTTTATAAACAATTATTGAGCACAATTTTGCTTTAAGTCATTGCAATTTAGAGATAAGACATATTAATTCTCCTTGAAAAAGTTCATTATGAATTCTTAAGGAAACAGTGTCACCAGAGATTCCTTTAATGTGGTTTGAAGATTATAACAGATTCGTGTGTATTCAAGTAAGATACTTCATATTGGAAATGGCTTTATCTAGCTTTTAATCCTTTAACAATTTTGTGAGATGAAGAGATAACATATTTTTCTGAAATGAAGAGAAAAGAATCATGCTTATGAATTGTGCACATGACCAGAAGCCCAAGCTGACCAATTAATGGACATTGTAGAGACTTTCAGGAGAGACTGAAGTTCACTACCAACATATGTGCTTCACCCAGCTAGAAAGCCTCCAAACACCACCAAGCTGCATTTCTCCTGCAGCCCTGGTTCAGATCAACCTGCATTTATAGTTATTCATAAATCAGCTGGTCAAGGGAAGGTGCGTGCTTGTTAACTGTATAGTGGTGTACTGTGTCTTGATACTTCTTTTTGGTCTCCTTGGTGCTAAAATGTCACATTTGACGGACATGATTCTTAAAATGTTTCCTGTAAAAGTTTGATTGTAGCTAGTGAACTATCAGGGATCTCTTTCTCATTCTGTTTTAGCCCACTGTCCCTACTGTGGGCTTCCACTCCTGGATTTCAAGGTGTTCTGTGGTGATGGGTTAGTGGGTCCTTATCTCAAGACAGCTGGACAGCACAGCATCTCAAAACCAGATTCACAGCAAGATCTGAGGCCTCAATTCAATAGAGGAAAACAAGTTATTGTAACACTGTGCCATCTTTTACTAGGGCTACTGGTACTTCTATTTTTATTTGATAATAGTGTTTATTCAGTTGTTCAAATAATAGCCAATATGTGCTTCCTATATTGAGAGAAAGTTGAATTCTAGAAAACATACAGAAAATAAAGCTGACGTTAAAATTTTATGTTCAGAAAACAATGTTTTGGAGTCAGAGTTGTATGGGAAAGCAAATGTACCTGGAGAAGTGACAAACAGTGCAGACACAGAAAAGAAAGAAGATCAAAGGAATATGCCATTGTGTACAAAACTGATTATCAACTGTCAGGCCAGGCTGTCTGATCGTCATCCCCCCGAGTGCTGAAGGCTCTCAGAATGATGGGAGAACTTGAAGGAGATTAAGGCTAGCAGCAAGTATGTGGGTCTGCTTCAGAAGAGGAACAATGACTGAGTGAGAGGCTCTCAGATGAACATACCAAAGAAAGGAGAGGGCTTGCCAGCACTGGACAGCATGACTTTCCAAATGATTCTGAGATACCAGGGAGTAATGATCAAGGAGCAGTGATTGACATCAGCCAGAAACTCAAATTGTATCACATGACCATAGAAACAAATGAATACCCCATCGCCACATCAAAGGACTGGAGGAAAGCCACATGCTTCCTATAAGATTTGGCATCAAAAGTAAGGCTAGAAAGCCAGACCTTGGATATTAATTGGAGGCCTAAGGTGACTTAGTAACTAAAAGTAGGGAAAAAATTCAATTTTAACTGTCTTGTTCCTATTCATGGACCACATTTCTTGAGTCCTTATGACATTTAGAAATATAGACTTTTAGACATTAGACTCTATTATACATTGTGGCTGCACATATATTGTAGGCTCATCTTGCTTTCTTCTTATGGACAAACACTGGGGGAAATTACACGGTGTCAAGTAGAAACAGGATGGCAAGCCCCACGGGAACAGCAATGAGCTCATTGATGGTGTGTTCCTTTTGGAGGGCTGTGAGATAATTATGCATTTTCCTTTTTTGAAGAAAAAGATGTGAAAATGATATAGCTATAGTCAATGTTTTGATACATTTTGCGAAACAATTATTCTCTCTGCATTAGTCATGGAAGGAAATTATTGAAAATGCTCTGCTGCCAGTGTTAGAGGGTAAAATAATTTCACCAAGCATTCAGTGGCACCCAGAAAGGCACAGCAGCTTCTAAGGAAAAGTATAAAATGTGGGAATGTTTGAATCACCTTCTTAAATGAATTAGGTATGACTCTTTGGTGATGCTCTTCCCATTAGGGATAAGATCTCCCTTTTCTGTCATCGTGTGTTCAGCTGTCCCTCTCCCACAGCAATGCCTTACCCAGCACTTCCCATGTAAGTGTTGCAGACATCCATTTCCACTCAGTTGGAATCTTCCCTACTTTGTATTCAATATTTTCCAATACACAATTTCCATTTCTCTCAGGGAGCTTTCAGTTAGTTAAGCTCGAAAGAAAATTTCCAGAAACTGAAGATTTGTGAGAATAGGGTAATGCTTTCTAAATTAGAACCTGCTGGTGCTTATCTAATGCATATATGGCAATTCTTTTAATTATCACATAGAGCATTTCTCTGTTTTAAAGGGTACAAAGTCAAAGCCTCTTAATTATAGTCGGAAAATCATTGACACAGCTTAGACAGCAAGAAATCAATCAAAACATTTGCTGAAACTTTTCTACAGCGTTCAGTTCCAGGTCCCTGCTAATTGGCCTCAGCGTAGGAGAAAAGCTTGGTTATAGGACCTAGACAATAGCACATTTTAGACAGACTGGAGATGCAGGGTTCTCATCACCATGGAGACATAGAAAGAAAGGACACAGTGTCATGATCTTTGAGGACTCCCAATACAAAAGACATGAATCAGAATGCTGGATCTTGTTCTCTGTCACCATTATGAAGTACATATTCACCTAGGCAAAATTCTCATTAAAGGAAGGGAGATTTTGAAAGACCCCCAGACTTGGGGAGACTCTCGCTCCAGTCACGGGTTGAGGTACCCCCAGGAAACACGAGAAGCCGGTCTTGATGTAATCAACAAGAGGCAGTTTTATTTACGAGATCTCGGGCTGACACGTATCTCACACAGGAGATTGAGTCAAGCCCCGAGCCTCTCTAGGCAGGAGCTTATATAGGGAAAACCAGGGGTTTCGTGTGAATACACATAATTGGCTAATACAAAGAGTGCACAGTTACTTTTGGCACGGAGTTACATCAACAAAGCATACGTGTAATCTAGCATCTCAGCAATGTGGGCAGGGCAACTCATCTCACTGCAGCAGGGGGATGACCCATCCTCAGGGAGTGAAGGAAGGGGAGCGGGTGGCTCCAGATGGCCAGTGTCCTTGGGAGTTGATAGTCGGGCCAGTGAGCCCTATCTCAAATTCTCTCAGGCATGTCTGGACTTTGTTCATGACTAACTTTTAGAAGTTTTAACCCTTCAATTTAAAGATCTGATTGAAGATCAGGCAAAGAGGTGATTTCTCAGGGTGCAAGTACAATATAAAAATGGCTGCTTACCTGGCATAACTGTGTTGATTTTCTTTATAAGTACCCTTTCCTCTAAAATTCACCTTCCTCTACATATGGGATATAGCACCCTAAACATAATGTAAGCATCAAATATAAAGTCCAGTAAATTGAATTAAATAATTAGGTTAGTATTTAAGAACAGCCAAATGAAATTTCTTCATGTTTTCTGAGATATAGAGCTAACCTTGTACAGGTTTTGATAATAATGGTAACTAATGTGAGGTTCTTTTGAAAATTAAATTTATCAATAAGCAAAGGCCCTAAATGCACTGAAAAAGACATGCTGCTTACTTTGGTGGTTGGAAATATGAACTTACGCACTGGAATATAGTGAGCTGCTTTCAAATTAAATTTTTTTTTTGCAGATGGCCTAGGTGACCTAAGATGATGTTGACATATAGACATATACAAAGAATTAACACATGTGGATGAGATTAGGCTCTATAGAAAGCTTATCTATATATCTCTTATATTAAAGAAAGATATGGTAGAAAGTGAAATCATTAACACTGTCCAAAATGATACACATCACACTCTGGTGGTATAACATCATCTATACAGACAATTGAGAAACAAAGAAGGACAGATCTTAACACTAAGAGTAAGGAAATCAACCAGTTTAAGCCTTTCTGCATCTTAAGACTATTTATTAAAATGAAAAAAGCATCTAAGTAAGGCTGAAGTGACCATAGAGTGGCTCCTCAAAAATTTCATCTTGGCAAGGTAGGTCTCTTGAACATGGATCTCTGCTCTCTGTAATCTCTGGAATTTTATGAAGTGCAGTGTGTGAGCATTCACTCAAGTTAGATGCAGTAGTCAGTTAGCTCTCTTACTCAATCAGTACAGTGATCTTAATAATCTCAGGCCTTGGGCTGCAAATGACAGCATCCCTGGGTCTCACATAAGTGGGCTCTGTTCATTCTTCTGTGAATTACCCTATCTCTGGGAGGAATAACATAAGTTTTGTCACAAAAAAGATTCTAAGAAACCATGTCAATCCATGAACAATAAAATAAACACCCATCAAGAAGGCATTTTTCAAGCTTATATTTAACATCACACTGAATGGAGGAAAACGTAGTGTTCCTACTGAGATCAGGAACCTGTGAAGATAACCATTCTCTCCATTTCTAGCACAATATAATACATGAAGTCTTAACTAGAGCAATGTAACACAGTGAAGAAATAAACGTGAAACAAATAGGAAAGGAAGCAGTCAAACTATTCCCCTTTACAGATGATATGGTTCTATACACAAAAGATCCTAAAGAACCAAATCTCTTAGAGCAGATAACATATTTAACAAAATGGACAGCTACAAAAATTAACACTGAAAATGAGTATCTTTCATATATACTAATTACAAACATACCAAAAAGAAGTCAGTGAAACAATCACATTCATCACACACACACACACACACACACACACACACACACACACACACACACACCCCACAAGGGAATAAACCTAACCAAGGGAAGGAACTAACACTGCAGTAAAAATCTTTGAACAATGAATAAGGAATTTGAGGAAGACATAGAAGTTGGAAAGAATTTGCATGTTTAGGTATTAATAAGAATTAATCTTATGAAAATATCAATCCTACTAATTGCAACCCAAGAATTCAATGATTTAGTCACAATTAAGAGTTGCAAAGCCATTCACCATATATGTATCTCCTGCTGAAAAGGTATTTGGATGCATATACCTTGGATACCATTGCATTGAACCAAAAGAATACTTGAGGTATACCATTACACTAAATTTAGAAGTATACTATAGAGACATAGCGATAAAACAGCAACAGCTGCACACAACACAAAAACAGCAAGATATGCGTGGTAGTTTCAATGTGCCTGGGCTCCATAGGCTTATATGTTTGAATATTTGGTTTCCAGTTGGTAGAACTACTACATAAGGATGGTTAGGGGGTGTGGTTTGTTAGAGGAAGTGTGTCACTGGGATCAGGCTTTGAGGTTTCAAAGCCTATGCTGTTCCTTGTTTGCTTTCTGTGCTTCATGCTTGTAGATTAGGATAGGAGAGTTCAGTTGTCAGTCGAGAGCCATTATTGCCTGCCTGATGCTATGGTCTTGTTGATCATGGGCTCTAAATCTCTAAAACTATAAGGCCTCAAATTAAACAACTCTTTTTTGATACGTTGTCTTGATCATAGTGCCTTATTACGACAATCAAAAATAACTTAGCCATTTTTCTCCACAGATATAGAAAAATCCCAAAATTTATTTTGGCTGTTCAAAGTACTAATGATAGCCAAATCCAGTCTGAACGAAAAGAATATCTTGGGCGGGATCGACACATACATTTAAAAGAAAATGCAGAGTCATAGTCATAAGAAAAGCATAGTACTGGTACAAAAACAACATAGACCAATGGAATAGAATTGATAACCCAGATAGATATAAGTCCATGCAATCACAGTTACCTGATACTTCTATAGAGGTAAAAAATAAAATTAGAGAAAGACAGACTCTTCAACAAATGATACTACAGAAACTGGAATTCAGCATGTAAGTAAAATGGAACTAGAGTTTTATCTCTTACTTTGTACGTTCATGAGCTGCAAGTAAATCAAGGTTCTCAAAAGACTTAATACCAACATAGGTAAAAAATAAAATAAGGAGTATGTTTCATTTTATAGCTACAGGTAAGGATTTTCTGGACAAAAATCCAGTAAAACAAAAAGTAAGCCAAACTATCAACCATCAGGGTGTCATGAAACTTAAAACGTTTTTATAAAGTCCATCAATGGAAGGAGTGAAATGAATGAATTGGCAGTGCATAGATTGGGAGAAAAATCTTTACTTGCACCTTACCAAACAGAGGATTAGTGTTTAGACTATACAAGGAGCTTTTAAAATTAACACTAAAAAGTTAAATAGCTCAATTTTTTTTAAAGGACGTGGAACTGAACAGAAAATTTTCAAAAGAAGAAATATAAATTGCTAGGAAACTCTCAAAAGTAGTTAATACCTTTAGTCATTAAAGAATCGCAGAGCCTTTCTGCTGGCTCAGACTGCTAGCTAGTCTGCTCCCTGGAAGATTCATATCCTGAGCCATACAAGAAGGTCTGGTGCACTCAGAGCATTTGGTATAAACCCTTCTGAAGTCCCAAAGCTGCCTCTGGGAGCCCAGTGGACTCAGGGACCCATCACCACCCAAAACTCCCACCCGCTGAATACCACTCCCCTTCTGCCTGGTCCTTTCTTCTGGGACACTTATCAGCTAGTCTGCTCCCTAGAAGACCCCATATCTTGAGGCATACCTGAAGAACCACTGCACTCAGAGCATTCGATACCACACCCTGAGGCAACCTAGGAGCTCTGCTGCACTCAGGGTTTCTGGCACCACAGCCAGAGACATCCCAGGAGATCCACTGTGCCCAGGACACCACAACTTGAAGGCATCCCAGAAGTTTCTCTCTACACAGGGCAACTGGGGAGCAGACACTGCAGTCTGAAGACCACCAAAGGGCTCTGTGGCATGTAGGGCAACTGACTCAAAAGACTGAAAACCTTCCTGGAGTTCTGCTGCACACAGGGAAACAGAAACCACAGTCCATAGTATCCTGCTCCCCACAGAAAACAGCTTCACACAGGACAACAGCTTGACTGCTCCTCTGAAGACCCAACAGTCTGAAGACTTCCTAAGATATCTACTGCAGCCAGAGCTTCTTTGCCCCTCTGAAGATCTTCCAATTGGAACACCCCTATAGGAGGTCTGCTATAGCCAGTGCTGCAGGCCTACCAGGAGACCTGAAGCAACCCAGGGACAAAAGAGGTAGACTACAGAGTCACCCAGACCAACAAACACCAGAGATAACCAGATGATGAGAGGCAATAGCAAGACCATAAGCAACATAAGCCAATATACATGGGCATCATCAGAACCCAGTTCTACCAAAACAGCAAGCCCCAAATACACCAACACACCTGAAAATCAGGAAGCTGATGTAAAATCCTACCTCATGAAGGTAATAGAGTCCTTTAAGGAGGATAAAATAACTCACTGAAAGAAATACAGGAAAATACAGGTAAACAGGTAGAAGCCCTTAAAGAGGAAACTAATAAATCCCTTAAAGAAATACAGGAAAACACAATCGAGCAGGTGAAGGAGTTGCATAAAGCAGTCCAAGACCTAAAGTGAAAGTAGAAACAATAAAGAAAACACAAAGGGAGGCAAACCAGGAAATGGAAAAAAGAGGTAAGAAATTACAGATGTATCACCCACAGAATAGAAGAGATAGAAGAGAGAATCACAGGTGTAGAAGATACCATAGAAGACATTGATACAACTGTCAAAGAAAATTCAAAATATAAAACACTCCTATCCAAAACATCCAGGAAATTCAGGACACAATGAAAAGACCAAAGCTACGAATAATTGGAATAGAGAAGAATGAAGATTCCCAGCTCAAAGGATCAGAAAATATCTTCAACAAAAATCATAAAAGAAAACTTTCCTAACCTAAAGAAAGAGGTGGCTTAAGTACAAGATGGTACAAGAAGCCTATGGGACACCAAACAAATAGGACCAGAAAAAGAAAACCCTTTCATCAAATAATAATCAAATAATAATAATCAAAACACTAAATGCACAGAACAAAGAAAGAAAATTAAAAGCTCCAAGGGAAAACGGCTAACATACAAATGTAGACCTATCAGAATTATACCAGACTTCTCAACAGAGACTGTAAAACCCAGAAGAGCCTGCTGAGAGGTCATACAGACTCTAAGAGAACACAAATGCCATCCCAAACTACTATACCAAGAAAAACTCTCAATCAACATAGATAGAGAAACCAAAATATTCCAGGACAAAACCACATTTAAACAGTATCTACCAATCCAGCCCTACAGAGGTTCCTAGAAAGAATATGCCAACACAAGGAAGGTACCTACACCAAAGAAAAGACAAGATATTAAGCATATCACAACAAAGCAAAATGGGGAGAACCATAAGCACATAAAACCACCTACAAAAACAAATAACCCAGCTATACCAATCTTGGGTATAGACCCAAGGGGCATGTGTTTCATTATGTTCACAGTAGCCTTGTTTGTGATAGCCAGAAACTGGAAACCACTCACATGTTCCAAGACAGAAAAATGGATTCAGAAATTGTGGTTCATTTACACAATGGAATACTACTCAGCTTTTAAGAATGAGGACATCCTGAAGCTTTCAGGCAAATGGATAAAAGTAGAAAATATCATCTCGAGACACAAGGTAACTCAGACCCAAAAGGACATGCATAGTATGTACTCTCTAATAAATGGACATTAACCCCCCTCCAAAAAAAGTGCAGAATACCTAAGATGCAGTTCACAGAACTCAAAAAGGTTAACAAGCTGAAGGGCCCAAGTGATGCTGCCGCACTTGGGAGGGAGAAGAAAGCAACCATAACAGACGAGAGAGAGACAGACAGACAGAGAGGGGTGGGAGCTGGGAGGGAAAGAGGTTGGGGTAGGGGAGAGGGGAACATGATTTGGTATTGGGTGGGGAACTGAAGTCCTGAGAGCCAGCAGAAAGAATGGAAACCAGCAACTTCGCAGAGAAAAAGTTTAGGAGGATCCTCCAAAATGTACCAGAGACTCGGGAAGAGAAAGCCTTTCAGGACTCAAAGAGAGAGACCCTAGACGAAATACCCTACAGTGGGGAGAGTGAACTTGTAGAGCCCACCTTCACCAATAAGATAGGGCATCAAGTGAGGAATGGGGTTGCTATCTTACAGTCAAAACTCTGACTCATAATACTTCTTGTCTGAAAGAACTGTGGGGGCAGAAATGAAGAAGAACCTGAGGAAAAGAAGGTCCAGCAACAGGCCCAAAACTGTTTCTAGCTTAAGGGAAAGACACAGGCCTGACACTACTACTGAGGCTATGGAATGCTCACAAAAAGAGAACTATCATGACTGCCCTTCAAAAACCCAAAAAGCAGCTGAAAGGGTCAGATGCTGATATTTGCACCCAAACAATGGACAGAGGTTGCGGACCAATGTGGTTGAATTAGGGAAAAGCTGGAAGAAGCTGAGGAGGAGGGTGACCCTGTGGGAGGACCAGCAGTCTCAATTAACTGAGATCTCTTAGATACTGGATCACCAATGAGGCAGCACACACCAGCTGATATGAGGGCCCCAATACATATACAGCAGAGGACTCCTGGTCTGGGTTCAGTGAGAGAATATGCACCTAACCTTCAAGAGACTGGAGGCCTCAGGGTGTTTAGAGGTCTGGTGGGGTGGGTATAGTGGGGACAACTTCGTGGAGACAGGGTGGGCAGCTTGGAGGAGGTGTGGGATGTGGAACAGTAGGAGGGTGGAATGGGAAGGGAATACTATCTGGAGTGTAAGAAAACCAAAATAAAATAAATAAGTAAAGAAAGAAAGAAAGAAGGAAGGAAGGAAGGAAGGAAGGAAGGAAGGAAGGAAGGAAGAAAGAAAAGAATCTCAGATTAAAATACTTTAAGTTCTATTTTGCTTCAGTCAGAATGGTCATTATCAGGAATTCAAATGACCAATTCTGATTTGGATGGTACCCTCTTGGTATAAGTGTAATTTAGTGTAACCATTCTTGACATTAATTAGGAAATTTCACAAAGAGCTAGAAATAAAACTGCTGTATGACCCAGTTATACCAGGTCTTGGCTTATACTGAAGGCACTTTATATCCTACTATAGTATACTTGTATATCCACGTAACAGCTTTGCCGTTATTCTCTTCATAGCTAGGTGGTAGAATCAGTCCAGATGTTCAACAACAGAGTGAATAAAAAATACATACACACAACAGAAATTTTTTAATCTGAAGAAAGAAATGCCTATAAATATGCTGGAAGTACACAGAACACCAAACAGATTAGATTAGACACATAATAATCAAAATGCAAGACATACAGTTCGAAGAAAAGTTGCAAGGGGAGAAGACCAAGTAACATAAAAGCAGACCTATTGAAATTACACCTGACTACTTGATGGGGACCCTAAAAACCAGAAGGACCTGTACTGGTGTTCTGAAGACTCTTATAGACCACAGATATCACAAAAGACTACTATACCCAGAAAAGGTTTTAATCACCATGGATAGAGAAAACCATAAATCAAATTTATAAAATCAAATTTAAACCATATTTACCCAGCCCTACAGAAGGTACTGGAAAAAAAATCCACGAAAACAAAGGAAATACATAATCTCTCCAGCAAAACCCAAAGAAGGGAAACACATAAATACACACATGCACTCACAAACACAAACACACACATACACACAAACCCACCACTACCACCACCAAAAAAGTAATGCAATAGAAATTATTAGTCATTGATATCTCTCAATATCAAAGGACTAAATTCCCCAATAAGAAGACACATACTAACATACTAACAGATTGTATGTGAAAACAGGATCCACTCTTCTGCTGCATATAAGAAACATACATCAATATCAAAGATAGACATTATCTCAGAGTAAAGGGCTTTGGAAAGATTTTCTAAGCAAATTAACATAAGAAACAAGCTGCAGCAATGAGTAGCCTAGTAAGGGCACCAGCGGAAGGGGAAGCCCTTGGTCCTGCCAAGACTGAATCCCCAGTGAATGGAATTCTTGGGGGCAGGACGGTAATGGGAGGAGGATTGGGAAGGGATCACCCATGTAGAATGGGAGGGGAGGGGTTAAGGGAATGTTGGCATGGAAACAGGAAACCGGGAAAGGGAATAACATTTGAAAAGTAAATAAGAAATACCCAATTTAATCAAGATGGAAAAAATTAAAAAAAAGCAAGCTGCAGTAGCCATGATAATATCTAACAAAAGAACTTCAAACAAAATTAATCATAAAAGACAGGGAAGGACACTTTATCAATGTAAAGATTCATCAAGATGTAAAGGCAAGACTATTAAAGCTTAAATCATACATTGACCCTCACACACTGGTAGTGAGAGACTTCAAAATTTCACTCTCACCAATAGGCAGTTCATCCAACCAAAAACTAAACAGATAAAAGCTGAATGAAATGGACCTGACATATCTATAGTCAAATATAAATATAATATATAACTGTATAATATATAATACATTTATAATATATATTTATAATATATAAATCATTGTAAATATATAGTAAATAGTAAATATCTATAGCAAATGTATATTTTACCCAAACACAAAAGAATATGCCTTCTTCTCAGCATCTTACAGAACATTCTCCAAAATTTGCTACCTACTTGATCACAAAGCAAGTCTCAATGGATGCCTAAAAATTGAAATAAACCTCTGCATCTTATCAGAACATCACAACTTAAAACTTGTCTTCAACAACAACTAAAACAAGAGAGCCTATGAATAAAGAAAGCATCTTCTACAAATGGTATAGGTCTAACTGGATGTCTGCGTAAAGAAGAATGCAAGTTGATCCGTATCTATTACCCTGTACCAAATGCAAATGTAAATGCATAAGAGATCACAACATAAAACCAGATAATTGAACCTAATAGAAGATAAAATGGGGAACAGCCTTGAACTCATTAGCACAGGAGGCGACTTCCTGAACAGTGTACTGAGAGTACAGGCCTCAAGAACAATAATAAATGAGATCTCTTGAAACCCCAAATAGTCATTAGGACAAAATGACAGTCTACCGAATGGGAAAAGACTTTCACCAACTTCATATCTGACAGAGGTCTAATTTCCCAAATATATAAAGAACTTGAGAAACTATACATCAATAAAATAAACCCAATTTTATGGATATCCTCAGTTTATGTTGTTATGCCTCCTTTTTCATTTCTGATTTTGTTAATTTGGATACTGTCTCTGTCTTTTAGTTAGTTTGTCTAAGGGTTTGTCTATTTTGTTGATTTTCTTAAAGAACCACCAACCAAAGAACATTCAGAGGCTGGATGTAGGCCCTACACACTTTGTAGCAGATGCTTAATCTTCATGTGGGTCCCCTCAAAATTGGAGCAGGGACCGTCTTTGGCTGTTGACTGGCATTGGATCCCCTTCCCCTGCCTGAACTGCTTAGTTGGGACTCAGTTGAGAGAAGATTCTTAGTCCTGTTGGGACTAGATGACCCAGGGTAGGGTGCTACCCACCAGGGGCTTCCATTTCTCTGAGAAGGGGAAGGGCAGTGCAAGGAGGGGTTTCTGAAGGTGGGACTTGGGGCAGTCGAGGGAGAGTGGCTGCAACTAGAATGTAATATGAATAAAGAGAATACATTATAACAGAGAAGGCATAGTATGAAAAATGAAGGGAGTTATACACTAAAATGGTATATTTACATACTGGAGTATTACTCAACCATTAAAGAAATAAAATCTTGAAATTTAGGGTAAATGGATGGAACTAGGAAAAATATTATCCTAAGTGAGGTAACCCAGAAAGACATGTATTTGTTTGTAGGTGGATGTTAGCTTTTACGTCTCTAGTAACAAAACTAAAAATTTGAAGAACCAAAGAGGTTAGGTATAGAATAAGCATAGGGTGTGTGTGGGAGATGGATCTCCCTAGGAAATAGAAATAGGATCCATAGTTATGGAAGGATTCGAGAAGAGTGGAATGGGAGAATCAAGTGGAGACTGGGAGGGCAAGGGGGATCACATAGGGAAGACAGAGAGAGATAATTAAAATTAACTGGCATTGAGGAGTAGTATGGAAATCTAATTCAATAGATGCTTCTTAAAATGTATATGTTCAGGAAGGCGATCTAGTTTTTTTTTTTTTTTTTTTTTTTCCAGAGCTGGGGGTCGAACCCAGGGCCTTGCGCCTGCTAGGCAAGCGCTCTACCGCTGAGCTAAATCCCCAACCAGGAAGGCGATCTAAATGAAAAGGACAAATGATGGGAGAGACTGAGACAACTGGTTGTCTCTCATCATCAAATATAGGTTCCAGAACTGGGATTGGGTTAGATCTATATGGATTTTTGGCCAAAGGGTCCTCACAGAAACCACTAAACACCTGACTATTCCCAAGACTATAGGTTGCTCTTCACAAACTGATCTCAATACCCATTGCTAAAAGTATCACCTAAGATATACCCTTGGCAGGGAACGGAGAGGCAAAGATTAAAACAGAGACTGAAGGAACACCCATTCAGAGCCTGCCCCACATGTGGCCCATACATATACAGCCACCCAATTAGACAAGATGGATGAAGCAAAGAAGTGCAGACCGACAGGAGCCGGATGTAGATCGCTCCTGAGAGACACAGCCAGAATACAGCAAATACAGAGGCGAATGCCAGCAGCAAACCACTGAACTGAGAATAGGTCCCCCGTTGAAGGAATCAGAGAAAGAACTGGAAGAGCTTGAAGGGGCTCGAGACCCCATATGTACAACAATGTCAAGCAACCAGAGCTTCCAGGGACTAAGCCACTACCTAAAGACTATACATGGACTGACTCTGGACTCTGACCCCATAGGTAGCAATGAATATCCTAGTAAGAGCACCAGTGGAAGGGGAAGCCCTGGGTCCTGCTAAGACTGAACCCCCAGTGAACTAGACTGGTGGGGGGAGGGCGGCAATGGGGGGAGGGTTGGGAGGGGAACACCCATAAGGAAGGAGAGGGGGGAGGGGGATGTTTGCCCGGAAACCGGGAAAGGGAATAACACTCGAAATGTATATAAGAAATACTCAAGTTAATAAAAAAAATTAAAAAAAAAAGATATCACCAGGTATCTCCTGGTGCCTACATAATTTCACACCTATATTGTCTTCGGTCCAGGAAAGTATTCTGCAGTTACCAAAGAAGAATTAGAAATACAACAAGCCAGCCACAAAACCTAGGGCAATGTTGGCACAAACTAGTGGGAATTCCAAACTATTATCTGATTGGACATAATGTCCACTACATAAGAAGGAACCTATATACAAAACTTCTTAGATGACCAAAATCCAGGGACCTAGAGTAAAACCAGATCTAGTCATCTAAAAAAGCAAACAAACAAACAAAAAACAAGACAAAACAGCAACAGTTACAACAACAACAACAACAACAACAGCAGCAGCAACAACAAAAAACCCACAAAACAATAAAATGACTTGTAATTACATTCTGCTATACTCATAGGTCAGTGCCTTACTCAGCCATCATCAGAGAGATTTCTTTCTTCAGGAGTTAGGAACAAGTTCAGAGACCTACAGATAGACCTACAGTGGACCCGATGTGATGGGAGGTGGCAGGAACTGGGAAGAACAGAAGGGAAGTTGTAATCAGGATATATTTTATGAGAAACAAAGTCTATATTCTTCCTTCTTTTCTATCTTCTTTCTTTCTTCTTTCTTTGTTCTTTCTTTTCTCCTTTCTTTCTTTCCTCCTTTCTTTCTTTCTTTCTTTCTTTCTTTCTTTCTTTCTTCTTTCCTTCCTTCCTTTTTTTCTTTCTTTCTTTCTTTCTTTCTTTCTTTCTTTCTTTCTTTCTTTCTTTCTTCTTTCCTTCCTTCCTTCCTTCCTTTCTTTCTTTCTTTCTTTCTTTCTTTCTTTCTTTCTTTCTTTCTTTCTTCACTTTACATTCTGATTGTAGTCCCCTCCCTCTTTTCCCAGTTCCACCCTTACAAGCCCCTCATCTCCTCAGAGAAAGGGAAGCTCCCATTGGTACCAAACTACCCTGGCACATTAAGTCACTGCAAAACTAGGCAAATTCTGTACCACTGAGGCAGCTCAGCAAGGGGAAGGGGATCCAAAGGCAGGAAACAGTGTCAGAGACAGCTCCCAGTCCAATTATTAGGGGACCCACATCAAGACCAAGCCGCATATCTGCTACAGATGTGTAGGGTCCAGCCCAGGCATGCTCTTTGGCTAGTGGTTCAGTTGCTGTGATTCCCTCATGGGCCCAGGCTAGTTGACCTGTAGGTCTCCATGTGGTGTCCTCAAATCCTCCAGCTCCCTCAATCCTATCATCCACTCTTCCACAAGACTCTCTGAGCTCTGCCTAATGTTTGTTTGTGGGTCTCTGCACCTGTTGTCATCAGCTGCTGGATGAAGGCTCACAGAAGACAGTTATACTAGGCTCCTGTCTGCAAGTGTAGCAGAATATCATTAATAGTGTCAGGGTTTGGCTCTCTCCCATGTGATGGGTTTCAAGCTGGGCCAATCATTAGTTGGCCATTTCCTCAATCTCCGTTCTTCTCCTTCTTCTCCTCTTCCTCCTCCTCCTCTTCCTCTTCCTCCTCCTCCTCTTCCTCCTCCTCTTCCTCCTCCTCCTTCTTCCTCTCCTTCTTCCTCTTCCTCTTCCTCTTCTTCCTCTTCCTCTTCCTCCTCTTCCTCTTCCTCCTCTTCCTCTTCCTCTTCCTCTTCCTCTTCCTCCTCCTCCTCCTCCTCCTCCTCCTCCTCCTCTTCTTCTTCTTCTTCTTCTTCTTCTTCTTCTTCTTCTTCTCCTTCTCCTTCTCCTTCTCCTTCTCCTTCTCCTTCTCCTTCTCCTTCTCCTTCTCCTTCTCCTTCTCCTTCTCCTTCTCCTTCTCCTTCTCCTTCTCCTTCTCCTTCTCCTTCTTCTTCTTCTTCTTCTTCTTCTTCTTCTTCTTCTTCTTCTTCTTCTTCTTCTTCTTCTTCTTCTTCTTCTTCTTTTTTTCTTTCACTGCACATCTTGTAGGCAGGCCCAATTTGGGACTGAAGGTTTTGTTGATAGCTTGGTGTCCTCCTTCCTCCACTGAAAGTCCTGCCTGGCTACAGGAGGTGGTCATTTCAGACTATATTCGTAGCTACTAGGAGTCTCAAGTGTTCAACTTGCAATCTCTTCAACTACTAAAGGGAAAGAACCTGAAGGGAAGAAAGATTCAGCTGCAGGTGCATTGAAATTGGAGACACGGGAAAGCAGTTTTCATTCTGATCACTGTGAACACTTACACAGCTCAGGTTGGCTGCTTGATGTAAAGCATGTTTTTCTGATTCAGAGATAATGAGTTCACAAATATTAGGAAATATAGTAATTAGAAAAATTAGGAATGTAGTAAGGCTTGTGTATATTTTAATAATAAACAAGACATTGTATGGCTTCAAGACTCTCCTCTCTGGTTTGATGAGACCATGTGGCAGTGCCTACCTCCAGAAGTTGCTTTGTCTCATTCATTTAGTGTCAGGGGATTGTACAGCTCCCTGTATTCATTCTTCACTCTCCTCAGTGAGCTACTCAGTGAACTAGATTGCATTGATTTTAGATATTCAATCTATTTTATATTTTAAATAAAAGAATTTCTTTTATCCTTATCTTCACATTTTCCACAGTTTGCGGATAATACCCATTGTTTAATGGGACAAGGTGGGCATACGACTGGAATACATTATTAAAATAAATTTTAAACAGTTTTTGTTTTCTTCTTGTATCAATGGAGTCAAGAACTTTCTCCATGATTGGCAAGTACACAACCACTAGGCTATTTCTCCAGCCTTTGATTTTATGAACCAGGTCTAGCTGTACATACAGGCTTGCTTTGGACTTGATGTTTTCCTCCTTCAAATTGTCCAATGCTGAGATACAGCCCTGTGTTACCAAACCTGGTTATGAAAAGCATTAAAAACCTAAATTGTAATAGACTTAAAAGCCATTTATACATGAAGAAAATATGTACTTTGTTAACACAAAGATATGTTCATCAGAATATAAGTATTTTTTATACATGTTGGAATTCTCAAAGTAGCCTAAGACTAGATAACACTTATAAATGTAAAAAATGTTGATTTATTCAGACTTGCTGAGAAACAAGATACATGGGGATTAAAATAAAACCTGGGGTTTGCAGTGCAGATGGGTGAAATCTAGTTGGGTGAAACTATTAGATTCTAATGAAGACAAGAAAACATGGGGAAAGAAGCATGCAGGCTGGCAGAATTATTCCAGCAGGTTGAGCTGCAACCTGGAGAACAATGAACATCACTATGGAAACCAGACTCTTAGAGGACAATACTTGGTTTCAAGATTTATTTCATTTTTATTTATTTATTTCATTTTTGCCATGAGGTTACAGTAACTACAGACCTTCATAAGATAAAAGGAAAAATAAAATCAGGGAACTTGAATATTTTCTGTAAAAGTCCTATTTAAACTATTTTATCAGGCCAATGTAATTGCGTCTTCATATATATGGGCTCTGCCTTCATGAATTCAACCAATTACAGATGGGAATATGTGAAAAGGGTACCTGAGCTGAACACGTTAGACTTGTTCTTGTCATTATCTCCCATAACACAGCATGATGACACATAGCATTTATGTTGTGCTGGTATCATAAGCAATCAAGATGTGCTTTGCAGTGTGGAGGAGTCGGCAGAGGTTCCATGTAAGTAGTCTATCATCATAAGCGAGGCACTTGAGCCTTCCTGGATTTGTGCATGTTGGTGGCCTGAAGCCTACATCTCATACATATGCTGAGATGTTTAGAAAGATTAAATTAGCCATTTTTTTCTACTATCCCAGGTTTGGATACACTTGACAAAGATAACAGTGGTCTCACGAATTGAAGGATAGCTGTTGGTGCATGACAATGTAAATCTGTTTCCAACCTTGATGCGTTTTGCCAACTACTCCTCTTTCTCTCCATTTAGTGGTCAGCATGAGGTGAGGATAAAGCAGACAATAGTGAAGACTGTGTAAAGAATATAGATGGAACTCTTTTCCTTCAACAAATTCCCCACTACCATCACTTTTCTCTTTAGGGAACTGAGAGCCACAGGATTTCTACTAGGAAAGTGTGTTCCTATTTTTTCCATGTGCTAGACATTAGCTGCTCACCACTGCTAGGTACTCAGTCGACTGAACACAACCAGGTGCCTCAAAGAAGCCATGATGGAGAAAATGCAACTGTGGTCTGGAAATAGTAACAGCTGACCTTTCATTGTTTTCTAAAGGAACATCAGTACTTAAAATATAAATGTGTCCCCAAGGCTAAAGAAGGTCCTTGTTTGAGGATCACAATCACGGGCATGTGCAGTGAGGTTGGCAAATGATGATACTGGGGCATAAACTCAAATGATTTGTCTGTATTGCCTGCATTTCCCCTCTTTTTTCCATAGCCACAGTATCAAAGGCACTGTTGATATTTCTTGTAGTCTTAGGAAAGCAGAAATGTTTGAGGGGTGAAACATTTGAACCAGCATCAATACCTAGATACTAAACAATAATTAAAGTAACATATTCCATCTAGCAATTGGTAATGATGGGCGTGTTGTTGGTATTCTAAGTCATCAATACCTAGATACTAAACAATAATTAAAGTAACATATTCCATCTAGCAATTGGTAATGATGGGCGTGTTGTTGGTATTCTAAGTCATCAATACCTAGATACTAAACAATAATTAAAGTAACATATTCCATCTAGCAATTGGTAATGATGGGCGTGTTGTTGGTATTCTAAGTCATCAATACCTAGATACTAAACAATAATTAAAGTAACATATTCCATCTAGCAATTGGTAATGATGGGCGTGTTGTTGGTATTCTAAGTCATCAATACCTAGATACTAAACAATAATTAAAGTAACATATTCCATCTAGCAATTGGTAATGATGGGCGTGTTGTTGGTATTCTAAGTTCCACCCCCACAGCTCCCTGGGAACAGCCAGGTATGCTCTACCCTACAGATGTGTAGTAACAGCTAGCTGTGCCTGACTATAAAAAGGGCTGCTTGACCCCTTCTCCCTTTCTTACTCTCCTCTTACTCCTCTTTTACTGCCTCTTGCTTTGTTCTTTGCTGCTCTTGTCCCCTTCCCCATCCTGCCCCTCCAGGTGTCCAGCATCATGTCCTGGTGCCCAGCATCGTCCACTGGCGTTGGGCCAGTGGCGTTACAGTGGCTCTTCATACTCTCGTGGAACAGTGGTGAGGAGGGATGGAGGAGCCGCGCACTCCTGCAGCATCGCTCACACTCCACCCACCCTGGCCTGGGGCACAGTTGCAGCAGCTCGCCACGGACTGCACACTTTTGCTGGCTGTGGCGAGGAAGACTACAGATGCATGCTACCTCTGCACACATGACCCAAGATAGCCTCCCCGCGAGTCCTGCTGTGGAGCCCTGCCATTACATCTGCTGCTGCTTCTGCGCCCATCTCAGGGATTCATCACCATCTACACCATCTGACCACCACCACCTGCTGACTGCTGTAGGATCCACGACTTCCACCACTGCAGCAGGCTTCCCCATTGCCATGATGCCCTGGTTACAGCTGCCTGCCAAGGAGAGCACCCTCTTCAAGCATGTGCTGGTGGTCGATGACCTACTCGACCTCTGTGTGCTTTCTTTACCTCAGAGATTGACTTTCCATGGTATACACGTGGTTCTCAGTAGTGCATTCTTGAGCTTGGAGCTGCCTGTGCTGCCTCTGGGGATAGATCCTTTCACTGACCCTTGTTCTAGGACCTTTTCCCTTGGGTGAGACTTTTCCTCCCTCTCTTTTTAAGACAGTTTAAAATGTCAGGCCAGGCCTGGATAAGCTGCTCTCTGGCTCAGGAGCACCGGCTCTAAATGTAGCCCCAGCAGTGGTAGGGGCAATTAATAATCCCTATTCTCACCCACGAGTCTATTGGTCTTCGCCACCTGTCCCCATTTCCTGGGATGTTTTGGTCTAATTTTCACTAAGCAGAAAAGAATATCTCTGTCTGGCCCCATCCCCAGGCCTCGCCCTTCTCCCTTCCTGGTTGTTGTAGCTCCTGGCTTGTGCCAGTGAAAAGCAGGTGTGACCCCATTCAGCAGGAACCCTGTCTGTGAGGCCTGCTTTCCCACACACGTGCGACATCTAAGAGCCTTGCACAAGTGAGCTCTCAGTGCTTGAGCCTCTCCCTTGCTCTGCAGAACATGAAAAATATTCATGTTCTTGACTCATGTTGTTATCTCTTTTGTAAACGTATAAGCTACAGGAAGCCCACTTAGACCTACCTCTCATGGACCAAATAGACACCACCCAGATAAGTACATCTGCCTAAAGTTCACACTTAACTACCTATTCCAAAGGGTGGGATTCCTCTGGGTTTCAAATGTACAACTAAGAAAAAAATTGTCTTTTCTTCCAAATGCACTTAATCTTATTCTCTGCCTATAATAAATACATGTGTGTGTTCCAGCATCTTGTCAAGTCCAGGCACTTACTACACCCAGGACAGCTCCAGAGAAGCCACCTCCAGATGTTTCAGTCTCTTCTCACAGACACAGGTGCTTCTGACCTGTTCCTTCTGACCTGTCCTCAGATGGTTCCGCAGACCCTGAACAAGAAGGAAATAGCCAACTCCTAAGACTGGACAAACATCCCACACCCACTTTTCTAGGTTCCTTTGAGAACAAGCAGAAAGTAGTCAGAGATCACGATCACCCTATTCCTGTTTCACCATCGCCTCTAACTTTTCTTTTCAATTAAACCAAAATGGGGGAATGTTGGTGTTCTGTCTGAGCTCCACCTGCACAGCTACCTGGCAAGAGCCAGGTATGCTCTGCCCACAGATGCCTAACAACAGCCAGCTGTGCTAACTATAAAAGGGGCTGCTTGTCCCCTTCTCCTCTCTTACTCCTCTCTTCCTCCACTCTTACCCCCACTTGCTCTTTGTTTTTCTCTGCTCTTGTCCCCTTCCCCGTCCCCCCTCCAAGTGCCCATGACTGTCCTTTCCGTGGAACCAACCATTTTATCTGGGTGTGTTCTGTCCAAGCTTGGGCCAAGATTTAACCCCTAAGACATGTTCTTTGGTTTTAGACTATGACATATTATTTTAAAATGTTTCATAAGATATCAAGGGAAGAGACCTCTATGGTTGATATGAACAATATCAACAGCAGTATAGCAGTATTCTATTACAGATATTTTTAGGTGCACGAAAATCCCCAACCATCATCCAATAGAATAAGAAGTATAAAATTAAAATCCATAAGTGTGTTGATTCTAAGTTTCTGAATGGTATAATAAAAACATGTATGTTTCAATATAATGATGGAAAATATGAAAATGGAAGGAAAAATATTTGAAATAAAAGTAGGTGGCTCTTTAATTGCTGACAGTTATTTAGGTAATTTTATACATAATCTTTAAGTGAGCAAGTAAACGAGCCAGCTGAGAACATGCAGTAATAGCTTAACTGCACTCAGTTCCTTTAGCTATCAAGACAAGTATTGGCTTTATTTTGCATTTGATTCAAAGAAAGATGTCCCTATGTTTCAAATTACATAGTAATAGAACAACTATTTCACACTGGATAGCTACAAATTGCTTATTTAGGTGTTTCTATGGCTCAGTAACTAAGCATGCATAAAAATGTAATTAGTTTTCAAACTCTTCTATAATAGGCAGTATACTATAGCTGTTCTATAGAACTTTATGTCTCTGAGCATTTTTAGAATGCTAAATAGAAGGTGTTACCTGATATTTGTCTCAGTACAGTGAATTTATTTCCTGATAAACATGTAAGAATTTCAAGAGTTGTTTAGTTTAGTGAGTGATATGCTTTTAAACTCCTGCAAAGCAACTAGAGCGTACATCTACCTCACTGTAAAATCTCCAGAGGATTCAGACTGACTGAAGATTCAAAGTTTATGAGTCCTGTCTATGATTCTTGGGAAGCTCCTGTAGGCACATGTATGTGGGTATTGAACATATTGACCAATACAGCCAGGGAAAGAATTGCAGACCACCCAAAGCTTAGATGGACTACTTTTGAATCATCTATTTAAATTAATTTTTTTTTTATTAACTTGAGTATTTCTTATATACATTTCGAGTGTTATTCCCTTTCCCGGTTTCCGGGCAAACATCCCCCTCCCCCCTCCCCTTCCTTATGGGTGTTCCCCTCCCAACCCTCCCCCCATTGCCGCCCTCCCCCCATAGACTAGTTCACTGTGGGTTCAGTCTTAGCAGGACCCAGGGCTTCCCCTTCCACTGGTGCTCTTACTAGGATATTCATTGCTACCTATGGGGTCAGAGTCCAGGGTCAGTCCATGTATAGTCTTTAGGTAGTGGCTTAGTCCCTGGAAGCTCTGGTTGCTTGGCATTGTTGTACTTTTGGGGTCTCGAGCCCCTTCAAGCTCTTCCAGTTCTTAAATTAATTTTTAAAAGGTTTATTTTATTTTTAATTATGTGAACTTTGGGACCGGGGGATGTGTGAACATATGCACATGTGCTCAAGGGGGCCAGAGAAGGTTCTGGCGCTCTCATGTAGCTGAATTTGCAGGCAGTTGGGAACCACCTAATTGTGAGTTCTGGAAACTGAACTCCAGTCATCTGCAAGAGTACTATACACTCTTAACTACTAGGCCATCTCTCCAGCATTCATCTACCTAAAATTCTATATAGAAATGATGCGAATGAATAAATTTATCATAAAAAAGCAAAATATGTAAGGTGGAAGAGGGATTGAGGAAGACACATGGCATCAACTTCTGGCATTAAACACATGTATACATATAAATGTTTAAATACACATAATGTACCCACACACTTGCAACTGTACAATCACAGATACATACATGCACTATACATATACACATACATGCATACGCATGAATGTATGCACACACATGTGCAGACACATGCACATGCACATGCACACACACACACTCACACACTTAGTAGACATGTAGGTAAAATGAACAAATCAAGACAATTTTTTGTTTCTGTTTATTCTGTCATCATCCAAGTGTGTACACCTCAGTTTCATTCCTCTACTCTATGTGTATCCAAAACTTTTCAGTCAGAATGAACAAGGCTTTAGATATTTAATTAAAAATAAATCATGGGAGATGGTGAAGGCATAAAATGCAGTGACTAGAAATAAAAAGAATTGGGGAAAAATATCCAGGAATATCTCCTAGGTCTTCCAGACTTTAGGGGATACGAAGTAAGGAACGTAGCCTGGTATGTTTAGTGAGTGCTGTTTCTACGAATAACTCTTTAGCAGAAACTGGGCATGCTCCAGCTCATCTCAGTAGTAAGCTATTTCTCCCCATGTTAGTTTATATAAAGTGCAAACAGTCTTGGAGTTACAATAGTCCATTAGCCCTACTATGAAGAAATGGTTGGGGAAGATGTTGGAAGGACTTTGTGATACTAACCAAGAACTAGCTAATCAGTATTTATTCATACTGTTAGGGAGTTTCTAGGCATCAATGGTTCATTACTGCTTTTCCTGCCTGGAGGAGAAAGAGTTGCCTTGACTCAAGTACATTTGTAGAAAAACCAGAGAAAAGAAAATTGCAGATATGTACTTTCTTGGTACCTTCATAGTTGGTCTAGGAGCTGAACAGTCCTGGTGACTTTGCCTGGAGAATGCCCCTCGATCATTATCATTACCCTAAGACTTTGTACCCACGAAAAAGAGATTTAGCAAAATAAGTTTGAAAAAAAAAGACCAGTATCTTCTCCATCAGAAGTAACATATACAATGTGACTAATATATGTTACATTTAATTCTCTTCTACAATGAATTTCTGTAGCTGAGATCATACTGTAGTATATATAAAAATTTGTTTGTATGCGTATGCCCACATGTGTATCTACTTATGTATTTTTTTACGTCATGATTAACAACACAATTTTAATAATTATGATTTTACTATTGTCAAACCATATTATTATACTGAAAGTATTTTAGTTATTATTTTAATTGTCCTAGATTATCAATATTCTTTGCTTATATAACTTTTATTCTAATAAAAATAACTCACTTCTTAGTTCAGGTTCACAATGCTGCAGTGAAAGCTTTGTCCTTGACCTTATGTGAAAAGAGTTTCTATAATACCTGTTGACATAGATGGATATTAGATTGAAAAGATATAGAGCTTTCTCTGATAGAAATGTTGATGGAATACCGTGCTGATTATTAGTCCTGACACATCTTTCCATATTTTATATGTTGTTTCATGACAGTCCCTTTCAATATTGGGAGTTTAACTGGTATATTATGATTAGTAACTATAGGAAAGTATCCCATATGCTTACTTCTTTTGTCTTCAAGGTAAAGGATTTTCCTTTCCCACCAGGTATCCCTCCCTCAGAATGCTTCAGTGTGGAGCCCTCAGCACAGGACCTAGGGAAACTGCTTTTTATCCATGGACTGAATTGCTCTTCCTGTTCTTGTCTAGTCTCAAAGACAGGGCGCCTTAAAGAGTGGCCATGTAAACTGTGCTCTGCTGGATCCTGTGGTCTGAATAAAGCAGTGGGTTTATCAGTTAGCGCATGCACTCACTGGCAAGTGGATGTTAACCTAAAAGCTTGGAATACCGAAGAAAAAATTCACAGATCTTATGAAGCTCAAGAAGAAGGAAAACCAAAATGTGGATGCTTCAGTCCTTCTTAGAAGGTAGAACAAAATACTCATGGGAGGAAATACAGGGACAAAGAATGTAGCAGGGACTGAAGAAAAGGTCATCCAGATATTGTGCCACCTGGGGATCCATCCCATATGCAGACACCAAACCCAGTCACTATTGCTGATGCCAAGAAATACTTGCTGACACGAGCCAGATATGGATGTCTCCTGAGAGGCTCTGCCAGAGCCCTACTGATACAGATGAGGATGCTTGTAGCTAACCATTGGACTGAACAAGGGGACCCCAATGGAGGAGTTAGAGAAAGGACTGAAGGAGCTGAAAGGGTTTGAACCCCATAGGAAGAACAACAATATCAACCAACCAGACACCCCAGAGCTCCCAGGAACTAAATCACCAACAAATGAGCACACATCAAGAGACCTACGGCTCCAGCCGCATATATAGCACAGGATGGAATTGTCTAGCATCAATAGGAGGAGAAACCCTTGGTCCCGTGAAGGCTCATTTTCCCAGTGTAGGGTAATGCCAGGGTGTTGAGGTGGGAGTGGGAGTATCCTCATAGAAACGGGGGGGGGGGAGAGGGTATGGGAGGGGGGGAAAGGGATAAGATTTGAAATGTAAATACATAAAATATCCAATAAATAAAAGAGAAAAAACTGATTGACAAAAGTAGGCCTTGTTCTATAAATATAATCATCATTTTAGAATTCAACTACTTTATACATAACTACAACAGGCAAACAAATTTTAGAATTTAAAATCAGGGCAGTTTTCATTCTTGGGGGTTTTCTTGACTAAAATAGATAATCAATGACTTCTAGTCATTTCTAGTGAGAAAATGAGTCTTAGTTTGGGGTTTTAGTGCTGTAAAGAGACACCACAACCACGGCAACTCTTATAAAGAATACATTTAATTCAGACTGGCTTAAGGTTTCACAGGTTTCCCATTTGCCATGACGGGAGACAAGGGAGCATGCAGGTAGGCATGGTGCTGGAGGGGAGCTAGGAGCTCTACATCTTGATCTATAAGCAACAGAAGGGGACTATGTGGCAAACTGGGGTTAGTTTGAGAATATAATATCTCAAAGCCTGTCTCCACAGTCACATACTTCCTCCAACAAGGCCACATCTATTCCAACGGGGCCAGACCTCCTAACAATGCTACTCCCTAGGGCCAAGCACAAACTCGTGAATCTATGGGGGCCATCTCTATTCAAACCATAACAAAGTGTGTTCTTTCTTGACCTGAGTTTTTCATAAGGAAAGTGTGTTTATTTTGTGAAAACTCATCAGATTGGTTATTTGTAATCTATATTCCTTTTTGCTCAAGATTTTAGAAGCCATTTAATGTAATCTTTATTCCTTTAGTCACACAACTAAGATTTCTAACTAAATCCTATACCAGAGGTGGCCAAATCACAACACTGAATGAATTTACAATTTAAAAAAAGCAGTGAGCTATTGAAAAACACTTCAAGACAACAGGCAGGAACTTCCTGCAAAGGACTCCAAAGGTTCTGGAATTGGTCCCAAGAATTCACAGATGGGGCCACATGAAGTTAAAAATTTCTGTGCTAGTTTGAAGAGAGAGTAAAGAGAACAGGAAAATAATCTTTGCAAAGTATAAATCAGGTGGCTTAAAATCAGTCACATATAAAGAACTGAAGAGATGAAACATCAAAAATAAAATTTAATCAAAAAGTGGTTAGTGCTCTGAATGTATGTTTCTCAAAAGAAAGGAGAAACACACTGGCCAATAAATCTCAAAAAGTTTTCAACATCCTTATCCATTAGGGAAATATACATTTAAACTGTTTTGAGATTCCATTTTGCTAGAATGGCTCATGATGGGAGTGTAAACTGCTGACGCCACTATGAAAATCAGTAGGAATAGTCCTTAAAGGCCAAGAGCTAAATGACCACCTTTCCCAACTGTACCCATCGAAAGAACTCTGAGACTACATAATTCCATATAAAGGTTTACTGCTGCACTGTTCTGCAACTGCTTAGAAATAGAGCCATCCTTGAGGTCCATCAACAGATGCATGGCCTTTAAGGTGTTCTGAGAATTCACTGAAACAGCTTCATATTTCCTCAGAAATAATTTATCCTCCATGAGTATGATCTTTAAAGAGGAGGGAAGGAGATCTTATTGTGAGGTCATGAAGCCTCAGAGCATCACGTAATGCCAGAGAGCAACTTTTGGCTCTAAAATGGAAGGGCTAGGAGGAAGCAGGGGGATCTCAAGTTCAGCACAATACATTTGCATTTAACTCACAGACTCCAGTGGTAGTTGTTACTAACAGGGTCAGCGGATATTATGCTGAAGCTTAGTATGACTAAAGATTTGTAAGCTCAACAGGGAACTCAAAGGAGCAGAGGTCTGTATCGTTCCTTGGGCCCATGAAATTAATTCCTATGTGTAACACAATGGCTGGCATGACTACCATAATAGTGCCCTAACATTTAACATTTCTTGTTGTGGGTGGGTCATGAAAACAATTATTCTACTTTTTTTCACCTTAAAATGTAGGACATTGTGCTACTGCAGTGGACACAGTTGTTACATTAAAAGATCTTACTGTTGCTACTCTAAAAAGGGAAAGCTGAAAGAAGAGAGCTTTGGAAATGACATACAGTTGAAAAATGAGCAGCCAGGATTGGAAAATAACACCTTTGAGTTTGAACTTGACATTATGTTGTCAGATGTTTAAATATAACATCCTTTCTTTCAGAATATTTTCACATGTTGAAAATCCAAAAATATGTTTTTTGCAATTTCTACATCTGTGGATTTTAATAACCCCTGTAGTTTCCACTCTCTGAACAGGAAAGCAGAGCTCGGAGGATTCAGCCCAGTATCTTGAAGTCAGCAGCAGCTGCTGAGCTTGAATTGGGGATGCTGGCTCCATTTTAGCCTCTCTGCTTCATTTGCATTAGTACTGCTCACTCTTTTTGTCTCTTAAACTCCTGTAAATTTACTTGCCTCTCCTCCATCCTACTGAGGTTCACATTCCCCTTCCTGCACATTGATCCTCTGTACTGCTGGTTTTCTTTGCTGATTGCCACTATCTTTTGCCTCAATTTTATTTTTTAATGACTTGCACTGACCATTTTTACCCACGTTCCCTCTGTTCACAGACACACACACATATGCACATGCACAACACACACTTACATGGCTCCTGATTGAATAAACTTTCATTCACTGCCCAACTGATCTTCTTTTACTCATCAGTGATGATGTAAATTCTTAGTTACGTGCTCATCAAACATTTCTATAATTTTACTTCTAGTCCTTTGGCAAACAGATCTTATTACTAGAACCAGTAGTAAAAGAAAGATAACCATTGCACCTGTTCTCTGCAGGGACAGACTTTCTAACCCACACACACTTCCCCACTACTTAGTTCACCTGAGGAACCTCCAGATACCTCTGAGATTTCTTGTTCTCCTTTCTGCTTCTTTCTTTTCTAGACCTACTTCTATCTGTGTGATGTTCTGTGCTCACTTGTGTTTTCTAGTTGCTCACCTTACTGCCCACTTTGCCGGCCTTCCTGGAGAACTGCTATTTCCTGCTTCATATTTTTTTCTGACAGCAGAATCCCCAGTCAGGTATCAAGGAACATTCACACAAATTACAGAAGAATGAATCTTTGTTTTTCTTGTTTTGGAATTTTTCTTATTTCAAAAGTGTTGACATTCTCTTGTTCCTTTTCCTCTCTTTTCTCATTCTTGTCTCTTCTCCACCTCATCTCAAACAATGGAGAGAACTTAAAAGACCAGAGCTCTTCTCCTGGCACTACAGAGAGCTGACCATGTCAGTTTTTGGTGGCAGACAGGAGACAAGCTAAGGAAGCACATTCTTCCATGGACAGGTTATCTCTATCTATCATCTATTTATTATCTATCTATCTATCTATCTATCTATCTATCTATCTATCTATCTATCTATCTATCACCTATCTATTCATTATGTTTGGTTTCTTCAATAAATGGTTTAATGCTCACCTACAAAAGGACAAACTTTGTATATAGATTAAAAATGTTAATTTACCCAGACACAGCCACACAGAGACATCCACATTAATGCTTAGCTAAAACTCTGGTTATCTCATGGCCTGGTGAAGCTGGCACAAAATTACCTATCATAAAGTATAAGATGTAGGTATGAATATCAAGGGAAGAAAGGAAGTCACATCTGAGAGCACAAGTTTCCAAACATAAGAAAAATTTTAAATAAACACTGCCTTTGTTTACTTGTAAAGTTGATGTAAAAACCTTAACATTAGTGAGAATGACTTTTATCATAAAATGTGCATGTTTACTTAGGAAAGCATTATAAACAAAGCATTATGAGGAAGAAACTAATTTACTTGGAGCCTCATGTAAATTATTTTTTGTTGGGGATGTTTCAGTGGTTAAGAGCACTTGTTACTTTTCCAGAGAACCAGGGCTCAGTTCCCACCATCAAAGTGGAAGTTTACAACCATTTCTAATTCCAATTCTAAGGGATCCGACCACCTTCCCTGATCTCTGCAGGCATCAGACACACACAGGGCACAGACACCCATTCATACGTTCCTTTCTGATATGAAAGTCAAATAGATATATGAAAAGTTGAGCTCATTACTATTTCTGTGTATTTATACCATTGTTACATCTTTTAAAAATATTTCCATGTTATTTGAAGTTAGTCCTGGGGATCTGAGCTGTGGGAGATGAAATAATGTTTGTTTGTGACCGTAGGGTGTCATCAGCCTCAATTGTCACTGGCTATGCTTGGGGTTTCCTCAGGATTATCCTGTTTTCTTTTTTTAATTGGATTTTTTAAATTTACATCTCAAATGTTATCCCCTTTCCTGTTTTCTTATCCATAAACCATCTACTCCATCTCCCTTCCCCCTTCAATGAGGGTGTTTCACTCACCAACCTTCCCTTTCAGCCTCCCGCCCTGATATTCCCCAACACTAGGGGGTCCAACCTTGGCAGGACCAAAGGCTTCTCCTCACATTGGTGCCCAACAAGGCAATCCTCTGCTACATATGCAGCTGGAACCAGTGGTCTGTCCATGTGTACTCTTTGGAGGATGGTTTAATGCCTGGGAGCTCTGGTTGGGTAGTATTGTTGTTCTTATGTGGTTATAAGTCCCTTCAGCTCCTTCAATCCTTTCTCTAACTCCACCAATGGGGACCCTGATCTCATTTCAGTGGTTGGCTGCGAGCATCCACCTCTGTATTTTACAGGCTTTGGCAGAGCCTCTCAGGAGACAGCTATATCAGGTTCCTGTCAGCATGCACTTCTTGGAATGAGCAATATTGTCTGGGTTTGGTTTATGTATATGGGCTGGATCCCCAGGTGGAGCAGGCTCTGAATGGCCATTTGTTCCATCTCTGTTCCAAACTTTGTCTCCATATTTCATCCTATGAATATTTTTGTTCCCCCTTTTAAGAAGGACTGGAGCATCCACACTTTGTGTATCTTGAGGAATTTGAGCTTTTGGACTAATGTCCACTTATCAGTGAGTGCATACTTTCTGTGATGTTTTTGTGATTGGGTTACCTAACTCAGGATAATATTTTCTAGTTCCATCCATTTGCCTATGATTTTCATGAAGTCATTGTTTTTAATAGCTGAGTTTTTAAAATCTAATTGTGTAGATATAACACATTTTCGGAATCTATTCCTCTGTTGAAGGGCATGTGGGTTCTTTCCAGATTCTGGCTATTATAAATAAGGCTGAAATGAACATAGTGGAGCATGTGTCCCTGTTATATGTTGGAACATTTTTGGGTATATGGCCAGGAGTGGTATAGCTGGGTCCTGAGGTAGTACTATGTCTAAATTTCTGAGGAAACTCCAGACTGATTTCCAGAGTGGTTATACCAGCTTGGAATCCCAGTGGAGGAGGGTTCCTCTTTCTCCACAAACTTGACATCTGTTGTCACCTGAGTTTTTGATTTTAGCCATTCTGACTGGTATGAGGTGGAATCTCAAGGTTATTTTGATTTGCATTTCCCTGATGACTAAGGATGCTGAAGATATCTTTAGGTGCTTCTAAGCCATTTGATATTCCTTAGCTAAGAATTCTTTGTTTAGCTCTGTACACCATTCTTTAATAGGCTTATTAGATTCTCTGGAGGCTAACTTCTTGAGTTATTTGTATATATTGGATATTAACCCTCTATCGGTCATTAGATTGGGGAATACCTTTTCCCAATCTGTTGGTTGCCATTTTGTCCTGTGGACAGTGTCCTTTGCTTTATAGAAGCCTTGCAATTTTATTACATGACATTTGTCTATTCTTGATCTTAGAGCATTCAGAAAATTTCCCCATGCCCATGTGTTTGAGGCTCTTCTCCATTTTTTCCTTCTATTAGTTTGAGTGTATCTGGTTTTATGTGGAAGTCCTTGATCCACTTGGACTTGAGCTTTGTACTGGGTGTATTATGGCTTGCATGTGCTTGGCCTAGGGAATGGCACTGTTAGAAGGTATGGCCTTATTGGAGGAATTGTGTCACTGTGGGGGTGGGGGAAGGAAGATCAGAATGTGGATGCTTCAGTCCTTAAAAGGGAGAACAAAATGTTCACAGGAGGAAATACAGTCACAAAGAATGGAGCAAGGACTGAAGGAAAGGTCATCCAGAGACTGCCCCACCTGCGGATCCATCCCATATGCAGCCACCAAAACCAAAACTATTGCTGATGACAAGAAGTGCTAGCTGACAGGAGCCTGATATAAATTTCTCCTGAGAGGCTGTGCCAGAGCCTTACTAATATAGATGAGGATGCTTGCAGCTAACCATTGGACTAACACAAGGACAGCAATTGTGGAATTAGAGAAAGAACTGAAAGAACTGAAGGGGTTTGCAACTCTATAGGAAGAACAACAATATCAATCAATCAGATGCCCCAGAGCTCCTGTGGACTAAACTACCAACCAAAGAATACACATGGATGGACCCATGGCTCCAGTCACATAGGTAGCACAGGGTGGCATTGTTGGTAATCAGTAGAAGGTGAGGTCCTTGGTCCTCTGAAGGCTGGATGCCCCAGTGTTAGGGAATTCATGGTGTGGAGGAGGGAAGGGGTAGGTGGGTGGGTGGGGGAGCACCCTCAGAGAAGCACGGGGATGGGAGATAGGATAAGGGGTTTCTGAAGGGAAAACCAGGAAAGGGGATAACATTTAAAATGTAAATAAAATATCCAATAATGGAAAGAATAAAAAAAAGAAAAAGAAGAATTAGAAATTTGAAAAATAAATAAATAAAAAGCTCATTTTAGTCCATTGAACTGCCAGGTATTTAAACAAAACAATTCCAGTGTGAGCTGGGTTTTGCCATTTATCATGGCACAGCCTTTGCATGGCCTTAGAGCAGGAGGTAGTCCACATTCCACGACTCGTCCTCATCTGAGAAATGTAAAGCGGTCAACTCCCTTTTCAGTAATATATAACCATCTGAATTTTAAGTGGAGTAAAGACATAGATTCAGCATTATTTTGCTGATTTGTACACATATAAAATCTGAATTTTATCCACATATTATTTTAAAAATTCTCTGTGGTTCCTATGTAAAATACGTTTTCTCTACATTTTAGTAATAGGCATTAATATCATAGTGTGGTTTTAATATGTCCAAAATGTCCTAAACACTTCAAAAATTTTATTCCATAACAATATACACCATGCCCAATCATAAAGTAAGCACTATGCAATTTTAGCAGCAAAGACAAACTCATTATTGCCTACAGTGTTCATATAACTAACCACTATACTATACTGCCTTAGGCAAGAGAGAAGACTTAGATGAAATATCAAGCTTCCTGTGGGTAATTGAATAAGCTTCAATATAGCTGTTATTATGTTTAGCCTAATCTTGGAATTCAGGATATGCAGCTTCTTAGCATTTTACTGAGTCTAGCATTCTCAATGAATGAGCACAATAATTTTAAGAAGGTAGCAAAAGAGTGTGACTGCAAGATGATTAGATAAGTGTGTCCAGTTTTTATTCTGGGACAAAAACATCAACTAGAACAATTATTACACTGTAACCATTAATTACCTCCCCTTTCCAAAGCATTTCTTGCCTTGTGGTCTGGTTAATTTTAGTATATGATTATTTTTTGTGTGTAAGATTTTTAAATAATAACGTTTATAAAATTCACGGTACAATCTTAATAGATATTTCATGGAGCACAGAAAGTCAAAGGTGAACTAGAAGGCTAAGAAGGACAGTTAGGTGTTAACTGTCATCCTGACCCAACCCCAGCAGCAGAAAGGGCGATGCCCTCTGCTTCTTGTGGGAAGAAAGGAACCTGCTCTTTGCCAAAGATGCCAGGACAAATGCGCCCAGTAACCTTTGGTGTCAGGCTAGCTTTTCTGGCCCACACTCTAGGCCTGCACTGTAAATTCAGCCATCCTTCCACTCTGCTAAAGTAAATTCCATACTTACCAGCATATAAAAAACAATATCATTTCCCCTACATGAGCAACAGAGTGGATATGAAATCAAGAAAATTTTACCACAACATAGAAAAATAGGAATGAATTTAATTAAGGAGGTAGAAGGTCTAGCATGAAGAACTATAAAATGTTGATGAAAGAAACAGAATGTACAACTAAAGACAATGGGATTTAAACAACATCCCATGTTCATGAACTGAGTGGGTGAATAGTGTTGAAAAAAGCCCATGTTCCTCAAAGTCATCTGCAGGTTCAATGCAATTCCTTCAGTATGAATGATGCTCCCAACAGAAAGAGGAAAATAAACTGACAATTCAGAAGGAATCACAAATTTCTGGAGAGTATTAAAACAATATTAAGCAGGAAAAGGAGTCAAATTACAAGCACTGTAATCTGACTTCGGTGTATACCTACTACAGTACAGAACTCTAGTGAACACACCAGCAAGGTCTCAGCATAAGGACAGGCACATGGGAATAGAATAGAAGAAAGGTGGCTAAATATGTGAATGCGTCTATTCTCAACCCTCAAAAATGAATACACAAAGAAGAAATATTTTATATAAAATGGACTTTTATCCTGCACCATGAATAAAAATAAACTAAAATTGTTTAAGCAGCCAAGCTCTTGAAAATGTAAAGATAGAGGAAACATGAGACAAGAAGTTTCCTGATATTGGGCAGGGTGATAATTTTGGGGAGTGATCTGCAAAGCACTGTGAACAATATGAATAACCAGAAAAATGGTATAGCATCAAGCTACAAAGTTTCTACATGGAAAAAGAAACAATCTCCAAGGTGGAGAAAGCTGTGGAGTGAAATAATATATTTACAAACCATATAGCTGACATAGTATTAATATTCCGGATATAGAAGGAACCCGGATGACTGGATAGAAAAATCCAAACATTCTGATGGCAAACCGGGCAAATGTTCTGAACAGCCATTTCTTGAAATATATTACATCACTGCCTCCAAGTTCGTGAGGACATTCTGGGAATCAGTTATTATCATGAAAATGAAAATTAAACCTGATGACTCTTCACTTTATTCTTTGAGACAGGATCTCTCCCTGAATTTGGAGCTCACAGTCTCAGTTAGATTGCCTGTTTCTGTCTAACAATGCTTTGCATTAATTTGTAGTGTTGTGCAGGTTTTAAAAGGGTGCTGAGGATCTGAACTCAGGTTTTCAATCTCTTTCACTGGGTGCTTTACCCATTTCTTCCAACCCCAATTCCTACATTTTTTGAGCATATCAATACCTAGAATTGCTCCTGTTTGCTCCTGTTGTTTTGTGCTGTGCTTTTGCTGTGGGAAGTTGGTCACTAGTGTTCATTCACATCATGTTATAACAGAATGCTTAAAGGTTTGTCTGTCTTTTCTGAGTGTGTGGTACCTTTCATTAGTGAAGTTTTCTTTTCATGCATTTTATTTTGTGAAAATAAAAGGGATTTAATGTAGAAAGAGTGAACTGACTATGAATATGAAAATGAAGAGGTGAAAAACAAAACCTTGTTTACACAAAACTTTGTTAAATGTCTCCTACAAACTACAGCTTGGTTTATTTTTAGAGAGCTTGAAGGTTTATGAAATGATATTATGTAAAACTCTATGGTGGACTTGTATCTGAATTCAGCTTTTATTGGGCTACTGACTGTTCAGTGATAGACGGAAAAGTTGAGTGGCCCCAGAAGGTTGGACTTTGGGTCAAACCTTGTGGCCTGTAATTTATCTTAGGGTTTGTAATTAACTATGACAAAGATAGAGAAGAATTGTAGAGACCAGTCAGGCTAAATTCTCACATGGTGAAAACCTCTCATACAAATCCTTGGTCACTAGTTCCAAGGCACCAGAACTGTGAGGAAAGCCTGTCATTTGGAAGAACTCCTGCCCTTTTAATGGAATGCAAATGAGACTTATTATGACCTGTCTTGAGTTCTTTCCAATGGAGAGAACCTTGAGTCAAGCCTATTCTCCCTTTCCAGTGACTGAAGTTCAAAAGCCCCTAAAGGCATCGATCTATTTTTGAAACATGACTTAGAACTCCTCATGTTTGAATGTCTAGCTGAAGTTTTGACATCAGAACCTACCTATGCTAATATGATTTTCTCCTTAGGTTTGTTTTCTAATTTACTTCTGTCTGCGAAAGCAGCAGTGTTATCTGCTGTTCTTGGGGTGGGCTCTCCTTTCTCCTGGACATTTTCTGATGGATCTCATTCATGGTATTCAACCAACCAATTAGCTATCACATAATTCCCTTCTGTTTCTAGTTTCAGGTTGTATACATGATTTAGAATGAAAGTTAACATTTGTATTTAAACTGTCTCTAACATTAGCAAATAAATGTTTCATGGAGAAGAAAGAGAGAGGGAGAGAAAGGGGGAGAGACAGAGGGAGATAGATAGATAGATAGAGAGAGAGAGAGAGAGAGAGAGAACATTCAAAGAGGTTTTCTTAAGAGGTACTGTCCAGTTCTTACTAGGCTCAGTCTGATTTATGTCAGACATAACATAATTTAATTTGCAAGGCTGGATTAAATAACTCTGTGAACTTTGACCCCAGTACTTGGGCATTAAGGATGTCAAATACCCATTTGGGTTTTGTTTATGTCTTCCTTCCTGTTCAATGTCATCTGATGTTGAAATATTTCCAGCATTGGCTTTCGAAATGAAGCACAGGTCATTTAAATGAGAGTAGCAGACAGGGGACACAGTGAGCCAGAATGTTACAGATCTGACTGGATTTTGAACAGCTTCCAAAAGTACTCTTTGCATTCCTTCCCAATCTTTGTCAACTGGATTGATTTATGCTGAAGATTGTGATCTCATATGACAGTATTTCCTTGGTCTGTTACTGGCATACTGCATGCAACAATGGCAGCAATAATGAGCAATAATGAAGCCCATTAAATTACTACAGCCATTAGCAGAGGATGTTGGGATTGAAGACTTTATTTTCTTATAAAAGAATTAAGTCCTCTTTGCCTCACTAATACAGTAATGAAAGTTTATATTCCATTAACTTGAAGACATCCACATTTTCTTGACAGTAGTTCCAGCATGATGAACAGTTGTCTGAGATGAAGAAGAGCTAGACAGGGCAGTCTGGGGTCTGTTACAGCTCCCATCACAAATGAGATGTCTTTAGTCCTTTAGCACAGCATTCTCCACAGCATGAATCCCAGGGCAAACTGCTGCCTCAGGGCACTAGCAGGCAAAACTATCCTGGACAGTTTTCCTCAGCCAGAGGGTACTGGTACTGTCTCACAAAGAATCCTTGGCTTCTGATGCTTTTGATGCCTACATGTATGTGATAAATCCATTTGATAAAAGCCAATAAATTCACAAGGCCATTGATGCACACTGAGCCTGATTCCCTGCCAATGACTCAGAACATTTCAGTGGGGATTGCTTTAATCTAGGCATGTAGGACAAGCTCATTAAGAGAGATAACATCAACAACATGCAGTCTGCACAGAGGAAAGATTTCCTGCTAAGGATACTAAGGCAGAGGAAGTGCACAAGGGAAGAATCGCATGTGCTTTACTAGAGAGTTTCAACTATATGAACAGTGTGCATCTAAAATGTAGAAACAAAAACCCACTCACATGAGTTGGTTTTTACAGTCCGATTTCAGAAATAAAACATGCAGGTAAATAATTCTTTCTACAAGTCATTTTGGCCAAAATGAAAAATATCTGGAAAACGTGACTCTTCAATTATTATGAACCTTGGCACAGTAAGATCTTGTATCTTAATTGCTTGATTAATATAGGGAAACCAATAATTTTTACAGTATCAGCACAATAAAATGTTGATAATCTATGTTAATTGCTTAATTAATATAGGGAGGACATCCAATAATCTTTATATCTAAAAAAATCAACTCAAGTATTATTTGTTTGAAATAGGATATATCACTACTGTTCTGGCCCTTTACCTATCTTTGACTTCTGAGTGATGGAATTAACAGTGTGTACCCCCATGCCTGGCTTGAATTTTTAAAACAGAGTGAGAAAATTATGTTACTAGGACTTGACTTATTTGTCTATTTCTGACAATATCAAAGGGACAGATTATTATTAGCCAGTTAAACAATAGTGCTCATGATGAGTTTATGTTTGGATGTTGACAAGTGGTTTGCTCAGAGGCTAATGCAGACATTTTATCAAATTTAAACCCACTTACAGTGAAGTTTTGGTCCATAAAATTTTCACAGAATTTTTGTTTTAATTTTATAATACAGTTTTAATTTTGTGAAATTATAATTATATAATTTCCCTATTCTCTCCAACTCCCTCTCTCTCTCTCTTTTTAAATTGTTGACATATATAAAACCTGTTCAGCCCATATAACATTAGTTTTATGAATATAACCCTAGGACTGACCACTTGATATTAGATGACCAATTCTTCACTGGGGAAGATCATTTCTCTTACCTTTGAATTCTCCAGTTGCCACTGGAGATTACACCCAGAGATTTCCCCTTTCCACATTAGCGTGTCAACAGGGGCCTTAGTTGTTCAGGTCATGTTTAGGTAGCCATGTTGTTGAGACTTCATGGGTGTGTCCTCTGAAATTTTTAGGAGACATAGCCTCACAGCAAATTTCATGATCCTACTTTCCACTACCTTTGCCTGGTAATCCTAAAACCTTAAGTGCAGAAACTACTTTGTAGATGTATTAGTTGGAACTTGGCACCACAAGATGTCTTATATTCTGCATTTTGATCTTAATTTTAAAAGGAACTGTAGCTGATAAAAACAGACACTCATTCTTTACAGACAAAGAAGTAAGCTGATTCTTTAATCTCTTCACCATAGGCAATATTGGATCATCAAAGCCTGCCTCCATGGCATTCTGTGCTGAGGACTTAGATATATGCAGGAACTTAGAGATTTTCCTATGCTGTGATCAATGAGAGGGCAGTGCCCATTCAAGGGAAATTGGTGGTCTTCCTGAAGACATGAAGATGTTCTACCTTTCCTGCAGTTCCCATGGGGGCAAATAACCTCCAAGTCTGTCTTGGCTGTCTGAAATTTCAGTATGAACTACTTCTTAGGTGTTTGTTGGCAGGTCAGAAATCCAGAAAGGCAGACGTATAGGCTTTTGGAGAGTCAGGTGGAGCTGTTTTTTATCAATGTGAGCAGCCATCGACTTTAAATCAGGAGGTAGGTGAATTACTAACGGTGGTGCACATAGAATCATATTACCTAGAATGAGCAAGAATCAGTCCCTTTTCCTTAAAAGTACAACAGTATTCATCAAATGTCGGTCATCTCTGTGTAATCAGTGTACTAGACTGTTTTACGTCAACTTCACACGAGCTGAAGTCATCTGAGGGGAGGGAATCTCAACTGAGGAATTCCTCCATGAGATAGAGTTTTAGACAAGAATCTAGGTATTTTCTTAATTAGTGATTGATGGGATAAAGGGAGCAGCCCGTTGTGGATGGAGATATCTCTGGCATAGTGGTCCTGGGCTCTATTCGAAAGCCAGCTGAGCAAGCCGTGGGGAGCAAGCCAGTCAACAGCACCCCTCCATGGCTTCTTCAACTGTTCCTGCTTCTAGGCTCCTGTCCTTAAGTACCTCCTAGTCTACCGCCCATCAGAAGTGGGCAAAAAGATGTGGAACTGTTTAAAAACAGTTCTTTGGGGGCAATTCCAGTCTTTGTTGTCAGGATAGCAGCAATTCAGTTCACATGGATCAGCAGCAGTAGCCCCATCCATTGGCAAACTCTAGTCACAAATCAGCAGTGACAGCTTAATACAAAAGAACTGAGAGGCTCTGCCAGCCAGCCAGAGTCTGCAGAAGCAACATGAAGCTGCCAGAGCACCACCAGAAGCTCTTTAGTACGTTTCTCTCCAGAAAATCATGACAAACACATCAAAATAATGATCAGCAAAGAAGTCAAGGTAAACCAATGCCACAGCGTCATTAGTAAAGACTAGGGAGAGCAAAGCCCAATTAAGACCAGCATAGGTGAAGCAATGCCACACAGCATCGTCCATTGTCTGTTGGGTTATACTTTTTTTTTTTGAACTATAATTTTTTTTATTAACTTGAGTATTTCTTATATACATTTCGAGTGTTATTCCCTTTCCCGGTTTCCGGGCAAACATCCCCCTCCCCCGTCCCCTTCTTTATGGGTGTTCCCCTCCCCATCCTCCCCCCTTGCTGCCCTCCCCCCAACAATCACGTTCACTGGGGGTTCAGTTTTAGCAGGACCCAGGGCTTCCCCTTCCACTGGTGCTCTTACTAGGATATTCATTGCTACCTATGAGGTCAGAGTCCAGGGTCAGTCCATGTATAGTCTTTAGGTAGTGGCTTAGTCCCTGGAAGCTCTGGTTGCTTGGCATTGTTGTTCATATGGGGTCTCGAGCCCCTTCAAGCTCTTCCAGTTCTTTCTCTGATTCCTTCAACGGGGGTCCTATTCTCAATTCAGTGGTTTGCTGCTGGCATACGCCTCTGTGTTTGCTCTATTCTGGCTGTGTCTCTCAGGAGAGATCTACATCCGGCTCCTGTCGGCCTGCACTTCTTTGCTTCATCCATCTTGTCTAATTGGATGGCTGTATATGCATGGGCCACATGTGGGGCAGGCTCTGAATGGGTGTTCCTTCTGTGTCTGTTTTAATCTTTGCCTCTCTATTCCCTGCCAAGGGTATTCTTGTTCCCTTTTAAAGAAGGAGTGAAGCATTCACATTTTGATCATCCATCTTGAGTTTCATTTGTTCTAGGCATCTAGGGTAATTCAAGCATTTGGGCTAATAGCCACTTATCAGTGAGTGAATACCATGTGTGTTTTTCTGTGATTGGGTTACCTCACTCAGGATGATATTTTCCAGTTCCGACCATTTGCCTACGAATTTCATAAAGTCATTGTTTTTGATAGCTGAGTAATATTCCATTGTGTAGATGTACCACATTTTCTGTATCCATTCCTCTGTTGAAGGGCATCTGGGTTCTTTCCAGCTTCTGGCTATTATAAGTAAGGCTGCTATGAACATAGTAGAATATGTGTTTTTGTTGTATGTTATAGTATCTTTTGTATATACTTTAACCCTTTCCAATAATCATGTGTTCTTTTAAGCATCCACTCTAGTAAAACATCACAAGCCTGTTTTCTAGGCAGCTTCCAGAAAAACACCATGTGTCTGTTCTCAGAAAAACATCCTCCCACACGTCTGCTTTAGCAAGAATATCCACTCAGAATATAGTTTCCAGAAAACCTCACATGACACAACTGAGTCTCCGGAGAAACCAGAAATTTCTACTTTTCAGGTAGGATAAATACTCAAAGAATTGTTTAAGTAATAATTGTGAGTTATCTGAAAGACAAGTAAAATTATATATTTAAGCATACCCAGAATAACAATTATTTGATAGTTATATACAAATATGTTAGAGAAATATATAAATATAAGAGAGTATATCACTGAAATTATCTAGTCATCTTTATTTAGATCATATTTTATATTTTTAACATAAGGAAGTACGTTGAGAATATTTACATTTAGTTAATAACATTCTTTCAATGAGAAATATGTTAGAAAATGTTTGCAGAATGAATTAATTATAATTGCTCATATCTACCTATGTAGTTAACATCATTTACAAATTTACTAAAATGTTACAAGAATGAAAAACGTTTTCAATGTAAGTATCTGGTTGACTATAATTTCATATCTAACCACACAGTTTAATTTTCTTTTTACTGAAGAAAAATATTAAACTACTATAAAGAAATATTTAGCTTTATGGTATAAGGGAAAGATATGTCTTGGAGGTGTTAAATTATGATGACTGTGGTCTGAAAATACACTTACATGACTGACAATGGCATTTATTACCACCTGCTCACACCTTTCAATATATTTAGATAAGTAATGGGTAGTAACACTTCCATATCTAATTCTGCTGCCTTAATGTCTACAGAAAGGGTCCTATTCATATTTTATTAGGTGTCTTTCTACAGACAACTTGTGTTATAAATGTTATTTTTTGTTTTTCCAGTGTATATATTTCTAGATTGAACATATATTGACTTGTTTTGTGCACTGGCCATTCAGAAATAAATAAGAAAAAAATTAGCCAATAATATGAATAAAACTATCAACTCCTCACAAATATGATGGGAAAAATAGTTTTTTATACTGCCTATAATTTATAATTTACATTTGACCTCTTTCTACTTCATCATCCTTGGGGATTCTTGCATTGTGAGGGGAAGGATTTGTTGGGACTTCTCATGCAGAGCTGAGTGTTCCAAAGTCTCACCCCCTGAACATTGCCTGTGGGTTAGTGCATTAGCTTACCTCTGCTGCCGGACGAGGCTTGTCTCGTGATGGCTGAAAAAGGCACTGCTCTATGAGCATAGCAGAATCACACTAGGATTTATTTTATTACAACTATGTTTTTTTAAAAAGACCAGATATGTTTGCTTTTATCCTAGGTCCCTGGGGTATCTAATCTCTGCTTTGTGACCACCCAAGCAGTACTGAATACTGTCTTTATCTTGGCCAGTGGGCCTTAAGTCAAATCAGTTATTGGTTGGTGGCTCACATAAATTTTGTGCTACCTTTGCCCTAGCATATCTTGTAAGCAGTACATTAAACGGTGTGTGGCCTGACTGATGTTTATGTTTCTCTTTTTGAAATATGCAGAGTTCAGTCTTGTACCAAGGCTCTGGAACATAGGGCTGAAGGCTCTACATCGGTACCTGCTTGACTTCTTCATGTTCAGTGAGCTGTGTAGAGGCTGTTTTCAGTAATGGGTCTTGTCCTCAGTTGTGGAGAGCAACCCCCAGTCTTAGCAACAAACTTTGTTGTTTGGAGATTCTCATGGGTCCCCTGTGGTGTCCAATCCAATTCAAGTACTAGAGACTTTATTTGGTGACAGAGATGGCCAGTTGGGACTGTATATCTCCCATTATTTAGTGATTTAATTTAGATTGCCTTCATATATGTGCATATTTTAGGTTTTCATACCACCCCTCAGATGCCTCTTGATTTTTGCCTTTTTTCCCCTGACTTCCTTCACTCACTCTGCCCTCCCCCACTGATCATCCATTTCTAGCCCTATGCCTTTCAACCATTATTATCTGTTCTATTAATTGTCCTAACAAGATCTACTTTTTCCATCTAGACCCTTTATACCTAACCTCTGTGTTCTATAGATTACAGCTTAGTTATCATTGATTTAACAGCCAGGCTATCTGCATATCACTTAATATATACCGTATTTCCAGATCTGAGACACCTCCTTGGAGATAATTTTTCCATTTGCATGAAAGATTTATATCACCTATTAAAATGTTTATGTGATACTCCATTCTATTAATGTACCTTTCCTTATCCTTTTTTTCCATTGAGGGACATCTAGGTTGTTTTCAATTTTTACTCAACATGTTCATCAGGTATCTTTGTGGTAGGATGAAGCATCCTTTATATGCTTGAGTGCTGTACCTGAATCTTGAGGCAGATTGATTCCCATCTTTCTAGTGGGCACCACCTCAGCCTGGCTGCCACACTGATTTTCATGCACTCCTACCGACAATGGACAACTGTTCCCCTGATTCCAAACCGTTGCCAGCAGAAGCAGTCACTTGATTTATTGATTTGAGCCATTCTGACAGGTATTAGATGAAAACTCAAAGTAGTCTTGATTTGTATTTCCCCTATGGCTAGGGATGAAGAACATTTCCATAAATGCTTCTTAGCCATTTGTTTTTCCTCTACGAAGAATTTGTTGTTTAGAAATGTAACCACTTATTTTTTTAATTGAATATATTTATTTACATTTCAAATATTATTCCCTTTCACAGTTTCCTGTCCTTAAAGTCGCATCCCCTCCCCCTCCCCTTCTTCTATAAGGGTGTTCTCCTCCCCATCCAACCCCCTTACAGACCCCCTGACATTCTCTTGCACTGTAACCACTTATTTTAATTGGGTTATTTGTTATCTTTTTTGAGTTCTTTAAATATTTTGAATATTGACTATCTATAGTATATTTAACCAGTAAAAATATTTTCTCTTTCAGTATACTACTTTTTCCAAATTATGGTGTCCTATGCTGTGTAGAAGCTTCTTAGTTTCATGAGGTTCCATTTATTAATTGTTGGTTTTAGTGCCTGTGCTAATGGTGTTCTATTCAGAAAGTTTTCTCATGTAATGAGTTCAAGACTATCCCTACTTACTCTTCTATCAGGTTCAGTGTGCCTGATTTTATGTTGAGGTCCTTGATCCATTTTAAGTTTAGTTTTCTTCTTGATCCATTTGGTGTTGAGTTTTGTGCAGTAATACCTATGGATTTATTTTAATTCTTCTACATGCAGATGTTCAGTTTACCAGCACCATTTGTTGAAGATGTCTTTTTTGTAGTGTGTATTTCTCACTTCTTTATCAATTATCAGGTCTGTGCCTTCCATCAGTGTGCAGATTTATGCTTGCCTCTTCATTTAGATTCCATTGATTAACATATGCTTTTATGACATGCTGTTTTTATTAATGTAGCTTTATAGTACAACTTGAAGTCTGGGATAATCTTACTTTTAGATGTTCTTTTATTATTCAGGATTATTTTTACATATCCTGGGTCTTTAGTGTTTCTATATTAAAGTGACAGCTCTCTATTGAAGATCTGTGAAGAACTGTGTTGGAATTCTGTTGGGGATTGCATTGAATGTGTAGATGCTTTTGGTAGGGAGATCATTAATAATATATTAATTTTGCTGATTCATTAGCATGGGAAATATTTTCATTTGATATCTTCATTAAATTCTTCAAAAACTTGAAGTTTTTAATATATAAATCTTTCACTTGCTTTGTTAAACTGACCCTAAGATATTTTAGATTGTTTAAGGCTATTGTAAAAATGGTTGTTTCTTTGATTTGATTTTGTATCTGCCTGTTTTGCTAAAAATGTTTGTTAACTGTAGAATTTCCCTGGTGGAACTTTTTGCTCACTTATGTATATTATCATTTCATCTTAATGTTAAGATACTTTGACTTCATCCTTTCCTTTCATCTCCTTAAGTTGTTTTATTACTCTACATAAGGCTTCATGTAGCAAATTAGATAAGCATAGAGAAAATGGGGAGCCTTGGCCTCATTTCCAATATTAGTAAAATTGTTTTGAGTTTCTCTCGATTTGGCTTTGTTATGTTGAGGTACGTTATGTCACTTATATCACCATTCTCTCCAGGACTTTTTCTACAAAGAGGTGTTGGATTTTGTCAAAGCCTTTTCTACATATCATCATATGGTTGTATGGTTTTTGTCTTCCTGTTCACTTACATATCAGATAATATTTACTGATTTTTGTATGTTGGATAATTTTAGCATCTCTGGAATGAAGTCTATTTAATCATGGTAGATGATCTTTTTGGAGTGTTCTTGGATTTGGTTTGTAAGTATTTTATTAAAAAATTTATATTGATGTTCATAAGGGAATTGATCTATAATTCTTTTTCTTTTTTGAGTCTTTATGTTGTTTGGTTATGAGGAGAACAGTGACCTCATAAAATGAACTGGACAATGTTCCCTTTCTTTCAATTTTGTGGAATAATTTGATGAGTATTGGCATTAACCTTTTTTGAAAGTCTGACATTCTGGGCTAAAGCCACCTGGCTCTGGAATTTTTCTTGTTGGGAGATTTTCAAAGACTGTTTCTGTTATAGTTCTGTTTAAATTGCCTATGTGTTCATAATTTTACATTAATAAGTAGTATGCATGGAGAAAATTATCTATTTCTTTTAAATTTTTCAATTTGGTGGAGTACAGGTTATAAAGTATGTCCTTATTATTCTCTGGGTTTTCTTGCTGTCTATTGTAATATCACCCTTTTTTATTTCTAATTTTGCTAATTTGGATGCTGTCCATCTACCTCTTATTTAATTTGAATAAGAGATGGTCTAGCTTAATAATTTTTTTAAATCAAAGGAACAACTCGTTGTCTTACTGGTTTTTTATTTTTTATTTTTGTCTTATTGATTTTAGTCCTGATTTTGATTTTTTATTGCCATCTACTCCTTTTGGGTATGACTTCTTCTTTTTGTTTTAGAGGTTTCATGTGTGTAGTTAAGTTGCTAGTATAAGATCTCCCCGTGTTTTTTTAATGTAGGCACTTAGTGCTCTGAACTTACTTCTTAGAATAGCTTTTATTATATCCCATAAGTTTGGGTATCCCTTGAATTCATTTTCATTCAATTCTAGAAAGGCTGTAAATTTTTGTTAATTTATGTCATGACTTTTTTTTACTTTATAAAGAATCAGTTTCTATGAGTTTGTTCACTTTCTGTTGTTTCTGTTATAGTTACTATGCACCTTTAATCTTTTATGGCCAGATAGGATGCAGGATGCTATTTTGATTTTCTTGTCTCTATTAAAACTTTCTTTGTATCTGAATATGCAATAAATTCTTTTGTATTTTGGTGAAATGTTCTGTAAATATCAGTTAGATCTATTTGGGTTATACCTTCCGTTATTGCTCACATTAACTGTTTAGTTTTTTGCCTGGATGATGTCTATTGTGTATTGATGTCTCCCACTACCAATATATGGGATATGTGATTTAATCTGTGATAGGGAATATTATATTTGTAGGTGCTGATACTGGTCTTATGTTGATGGTTATGTGTTTTAATCCTTGGTTGCTATTTTCTTTCAGGTTCTTACAAGAGTGTGGTGGTTGTGTGTTGCCTGGTAGAAAATCTTCAGGGGGTCCCGATAGGTATGGATACTGGGAGTTCGAGATAAAATGTTTCTGGATATTGGAATATGACACATAGGGATAGAAATTGGCTAGGGATAGTAGAGGGGTTTGCAAGGAGGAGGGAATCGGGGTGCTGTACCATGTTCTGCTTAGTTATTCCCATGGAATGGGGTCAGAAAATGAGCAAAGTTCATAGCTGAAGATGTGCTATAGAGCTGGGGACCAGCTCACAGACTGGACTTGGAAGAATGGAGGGAGAGTTGAAGACAGGCTATTAACTTATGTGCTTCCCTGGTCAGAAAGTGTTCAGTAACTTCCTACTATCTCTAGGAGTTGGGTCTGGGACAAAACATGTTAGGGGATGACAGCTTAGATCTGTGTGAATCACTGGAGATGGGTGCTTGAGGAGAAGGGAGAATGGACTTAGCAGGTGTTCTGTTGCAGAGCTAGGGACAAGACTTGGGGATTGGGCTAATAGCCACTATCAGTGAGTAATACCATCTGTGCTCTTCTGTGACTGGGTTACCTCACTCACGATGATATTTTCTAGTTCCATTCATTTGCCTAAGAATTTCACAAAGACATTGTTTTTAATAGTTGAGTAGTACTCCATTGTGTAATTGTACAACATTTTCTGTATCCATTCTTCTGAAGGACATTTGAGTTCTTTCCAGCTTCTGGGTATTATAAATAATGCTGCTATGAACATAGTAGAACATGTGTTCTTGTTATATGTTGGAACATCTTTTGCATGCATGTCCAGGAGTGTTATAGCTGGGTCATCAGGTAGTACTATGTCCAATTTTCTGAGGAAATGCCAGAATGATTTCCAGAGTGGTTGTACCAGATTGCAATCCCACCAGCAATGAAGGAGTGTTCCTATTTTTCCACATCCTTGCCAGCATCTGCTGTTGCCGGAGTTTTTGATCTTAGCCATTCTGACTGGTGTGAGGTGGACTCTCAGGGTTGTTTTCATTTGCATTTTGCTGATGACTAAGAATGTTGAACATTTCTTTAGGTACTTCTTGGCCATTTGATAATCCTCAGCTGAGAATTCTTTGTTTAGCTCTGTACCCCATTTTTAATAGGGTTATTTGGGTTCTTCAGAGTCTAACTTCTTGAGTTCTTTCCAAAAGCTCAAAACACCTAAGGTACAATTCACAGACTATATGAAGCTCTAGAAGAAGGAAGATCAAAGTGTGGACATTTCAGTTCTTCTTAGAAGGGAGAACAAAATACTCACAGGAGGTAGAGGGTGTGAAGGACTTGGGAGAATGAGAGGAGGGAGAAGGGGGATAAAGGAGGAAGGATAAGATATGGGAGGAGACAGGGATAATATGCAGAGGTTCAGGAATTTGAACAGAGCAGTGGAGCAATGGGGGATAGGAACTGAGGCTAGTCTTCAGCAAGTCCCAATGCCAGGAAAGCAAGAGTTTCCGAGGACCCAACAGGGATGAAATTAGCTGAAATGCCCAAGAAAGGGGAGGGATAACCTTTAGAGACCATATCTAGAGGTTAAGCAAGGCCCCCATTTGCAGGACACGACCACTCATCTCCAAATTTTTAACCCAGAATTGCTCCTGTCTAAAGGAAATACAGGGACAAAGAGTGGACCAGAGACTGAAGGAAAGACCATCCAGAGACTGCCCCACCTGGGACACTGAACCCAGACACTATTGTTGATGCCAAGAAGTACTTGTTGACAGGACCTGATATATCTGTCTCCTGAGAGACTCTGCCAGAGCCTGACAAAAACAGAAGTGGATGCGTGCAGCCAACCATTGGACTGAGAATGGGGACTCCAATGGAGGAGTAAGAGAAGGGACTGAAAGAGCTGAAGGGGTTTGCAACCCCATAGGAAGAACAATAATATCAACCAACCAGACCCCCTGCCCCAGAGCTCTCAGGGACCAAACCACCAACCAAAGAGTACACATGAGGGACCCATGACTCCAGTTGCATATGTAGCAGAAGATGACCATGTCTAGCATCAGTGGGAGAAGTGGCCCTTGGTCCTGTGAAGGCTGATGCTCCAGTGTAGGGGAATGCTAGAGCGGGGAGGTGGGAGTGGGTGGGTGGGGGAGCACCCTCATAGAAGCAGAGGGAGTGGGGATGGGATAGGGGAAGTCAGCAGGGGAAACTGGGAAAGGGGATAACATTTGAAATGTAAATAAAATATCAAAAATAAATACTTGGGGACTGTGTTTAGAAGTACAGAGAAGGAAGTACAGATCTCTAGTTAGCCTTCCTCCTTCCCTGGCTAGAGTAGCCTATGGATTCTTGGGGTGCCTGCTGGAATTGGGGATCCCGGTTGCTGGATAATTCAATGAGTTAGGGGAGAGAGGTTGGGAGGGGAAGATCATAGAGATGTACTAGAAACATGAAGGATCTGCTCAGGTTTTCTGCTGTACAGCTGGAATAAGATTGAAACATTGGATCTGGAAGAGCCGAGGAGAGGTTAAGATCTACAATCAGTGCACTTGCTTCTCTAACAGGACTGGCCTATCCATTCCAAGAGATAAATTTTAGTTTTTAAGTGAAAATTGGCTACATAATTTTCTGTAGGAAATGACATTTTCCTTGAATAAAAATATATGTCTGAATATTTAATGTATGGTACAATTGATATTTAAGATTTCAAGTCTCCTACTTAGTGAAAGAAGTATACATAAAATTTTATTCATCAATTCACATTTAATTTTCATCTAAATGACAAAATGTGTAGGTGGCTGAACAGACAGCAAAGTGAATTGCATAACAGACAAAATGTCGACACTTATATTCTAATAGTCTCTGGAAGAAGGTCAATGAGTTAATGCACAGTAAGCAGAACGTATATTTAAATGGGTCTACACTGAACCAATCTCAGTGCATTTGCCTAGGCTATTATATAGATGAACTAAGTGTACTTATGCAGTCATTTCAATCCCAAAGTTCTGTGGGGTTTACTTTGAAACCAATTGATCTTGATAGATTCATTAGCAAAAGTTACTAAAGCTGTTCAAATTCATCTATCACAAGGCTCCTGCACTCAAAACTATTTTTCTCTAATACATTTACAAGTGACTTTTTTTGGAGTCCTTATTAAGAACATGCATAACTGTAATGGGAATCCACTCTTCTTTCTGAGCATAGCTAGATCCTTGCTTGTAGATATCCCTGTGGGAAACTATTTAGATCTGAGATGATACAAATATTGGCTCTAATTACAATGACTTTAGTCTTAGACAATAACTATGCAAGTGATAATAATAATAATAGTTTCTATCCGTTTCTCCATTCTACTATAGGTGCTGTGCTAAGCTCTTCTATGTGCTTTGGTACTTAGTTGTCTGTACCACAGTAAGCTAGAGACATAGAAATAATATGACTGTTAGGTGTGATTTATCAAACTACAAACCCATTTTAATTAATTTATTGTGATATTATCTATTTGAGAATTCTATACAGTTCTTAGATTATAAGATACCAGAAGGTAATCTATATGCTACCAAAGGAGGAATGTAAACAGCCACACAGCCACAAAACCTTTGATCTATAATCTGTACTGTCTGCCAGATATGCTAGGGCAATGGAGGCATAAAACTTGTGGGAATAACCAACCAGTATGTGATTTGACTTAAGGCCCACTCCATAAGATGGAAACCACACCTGATACTGTTCAGAGGGCCAAGAGCATGAGACTAGATAGAATAGGATATAACCAGATTCCATGAAAGAAATTTAGCAATAAAATGTCTCCTAATAATATCTGCTATGCTCATAGGTCAGTTCCTTGCTCAGTCATCATCAGAGAAGCTTCCTCCTGCAGATGGGAACAAATGCAGAGACCCACAGCCAGACATTATGCGGAGAGTGAGATAACATGGAATGCTCATCTCTAAATGGGCTGTCTCCATCAAATTCTTTTCCTTAGGGATCAGGGGATCCCAAGGAAAAGAAGACAGAAAGATTGCAAAAGTCAGAGTGGATGCAGGACACCAAGAAAATAAAGTCTTCAAAATACAACAGGACCGATAAACATATGAACTTACAGAGACTGAAAAACATTTTCAGGGTATTCACAGACGTGCATCATATGGGATTATAGAGCTGAAAGGAGAAGTGAGTACATTCCCTCATCCTTAACCCAGAAGCAATCTCCAAATTATAATCACTTGCAAATGAAAATTTAATTTTCTCCAAGGGAGTCACTCCGAAGAAACAAACTACTCTTAGGGGTAGACCCCGTTCCTAGCATGAAAACGAACTCAATGACATCTTTGGAGTGGTTCTTTGTCTCATAATTTTAGTACAAGTGTTTTTCCTTTTAAAAATATTTTTTCTGTTTTATTTTTGCTTAATTTTTTACACTGAAATTTGTATACATACATATACATATGCATATACACATATGCACATACACACAAATATTATATATATAATATATATTTGGCATCTAGTCTTTTGATTTTTATGGGATACCTGTGGGAACTAGTGTGTCCCTGTATCTATATCTGCTTCTTGGATTTTGTCAGGCTTTTTCTCCTTGTGTTTGTTTTGTCCTATTCTGTTTATGTGTTATTCTATTGTATTGTATTTTATTATTATTTTTCAGCTAGATGTTTATTTTCTACCAAAAGTGAGAATGGGGTGTGTCAGATCCTGATAGAAGAAGTGATCGAGAGGACCTGGGAATGCAGAGGGAGGGGAGACCATATGCCATGTAGAAAAAAGTCTATTTTCAGTAAAAGAAAAAAAAAGATTTGAGAAATGAAAGGCTGAGAAAAACAAGTGAGGTAGCTATAGAGAAGGGAAAGCCAAAAAGAATTAAGAATAAACTTTTTCAGCTCTACCACCTGACCCTTTGCTCTGCCTATGGAAACTTGGAACTTAGTTGAAGGCAAAAAATAGAGGAAATATAGTTGCTATAAGACATGTATACTCTAGTGGTTGAAACCCAAGTCTTCAGGAATACAACATTTCCAGGTTCTGAAACAAGATCATAGTTTATCTTCTAGACTATAACAAAGAAAATGTTTTTTGGCATTTCAATACAGTTATGCAATGAGCTTTTCATTAAAATATTCTGTTAGTAGAATTCTCCTTTCCTGACTTGTCAGAAGCTTTGCAAAGAATTTCTGGTAGAGATCTTAAATGCTGGTAATTTATATGATGGTTAGAAGAAATTTCATTTGTTTTATATAGCTCTAAAGTTTATATTTTAGTGGAAAGCCATGATTCTAGTGGACATGTTTGTAAGTTAGTGGCTATCTCACTTTGTGGGTAAAATGAAACCAAGAAAAGAAAGCTGGTAAAAAAGATGATAGAGGTATGTTCAGAGAACTCAGGCTGAAAATTGGATTCAACATTAGTGTTTTGAGAGTCTGAATCTACTAAACTTGTGTGGACCTGAGGTAATTTCCTGAAAATGTCAGATGATGGGAAATTGGCATGATTCAGTTGCCATTTAGGGTACAAATGTTTCTCAAAGATGGAAACACTATGTGAAAGTAGCTTTTGAATGTTTTTATTATTTATTTTATTTTTGAGATAATAATATAATCTCATCCTTTCCCCTTCCCTTTCTCCATTCAAACTTTTCCATAAGCTCCTCTCCCTTGCTTCCTTTCAAAGCCATGGCCTCATTTTTCTTTCTTTCTTTTACATTAAAAAGAATTCATAATTTAATAACATAACAATTATTTGATAATAACAACAATAATGTAAGGAAATAGCAACATTAAAAGGAGTGTTAGAGGCTTAAAAAATGACGAGAAATTTGATATAATACCTGGGAGAACAACAAAATGAGTGCTTTTTTTTTTCTCTTGAGCCATATAATCCAAAGTCTGTTAGTGAGTCATTCGACCCATCAAACCTTATTATTTCTCTTAAATGTGAGCTACAGTAGATAACTTACTATTCCTTCTCTCTCAGTACAGAAGCATGATTTCATACAGGAACAGACACAATTCTTCATAAATGAAATTCACTGCTTTAATTGTATTAGCTTCTTGGAGTTACAAGGACTTTATCCTTTTCCATTAACCATTGCTACATGTATACACATATATATGCACACTTCTACCTGCCTGTCTATCTATCAAACTATCTATCTATCTATCTATCTATCTATCTATCTATCTATCTATCTATCTATCTATCTACCTAAATATAACCTGCTCAGTCTCTATATTTTCATGTGTATATACTTTCAGGACTGATCATTTGCTGTTGGATAAACAGTGTGTTCTTCCTTGGGGAAGGCTATCTCTCCTGAAGTCAGCATTTCTTATTTGCCTGAAGTTTCTTATGTTTGGTGCAACCTCATAGTCTTCTCATTCATCCATTGTAGCATGTCTATTTGCGTTATCCTTGTTCATTTCATATGTGGGCAGTCATGTTGGCAAGACATTATGGGTAGTTTCTGACATTATCAGGTGACACTGTCTCACAGAAATATTCCTGATCAACTGAATTTTACTCTTAAAACTACTGCTACCCCTTGTCCTATGCACTTTATTCTTTTGTTTTTGCTGTGATTCTATTAGTTATAGCAAATCAAAATTGTATGCATATTGGACTGAATATTCAGACATTTATATGCACATTTATTTTAATGTCAAGCATAAAGTCATGGAAACTGAAAAGCAGAAAAATTATCTGGCAGTAAGGATCATGAAAAAGAAACGTTAACACGTCATACACACACACACACAGAGTGAAAGAGAGAGAGAGACAGAGACAGACAGATAGAGAGAGACAGAGAGAGAGACAGAGAGACAGAGAGAGACAGACAGAGAGACAGACAGAGAGTGAGAAAGACACACACACACACACACACACAGAGAGAGAGAGAGAGAGAGAGAGAGAGAGAGAGAGAGAGAGAGAGAGAGAGAGGCTACTAGCCTACTACTATTAGACTGAAACACAGGATAGGGGAACAAGACTTCTGTTGCATGACTTTATGTACTGATTCATGAAAGAGATGCTCCCTGAGTGGGGTCTGAACACACTATTCATATCATGGGGATATCACTGGGGTTGATAGGCTTGAAGGCTTGAACATCATCAACATGTCACTGGAACAACAGAATACAAGCAAACCAGGGAATGATTGTCCAACATGGATTACCTGTCACCATGCACAGAAGCTAACATCAGAAATTGAGAGTGCGAGTATTGCAGGGTCTGTGGATCTAAGAAATCATTGGGAAGAGTTCAGAGAGGGTGTAAGGGTGCTTCGAAGAAGAACGAGAACACAAGACAGCCTATAGAGTTGTTAGGGATTCAAAATGAAGGGGAAGAGCTGGAGGTGGGAGAGACGGGTGGAAATGACATAAATATAATGGACACATGTATGAAATTTTAAAATATTAGAAATTGAAAAAAGAAAAAGCTGAAGTGTAAATTGCAATACTGAGTGTGAAATCAAGTTGCTACCTCTGCTGGCAGCTCCTACCCTGGTGAATTTGTCCTCTGGGGAAATGAGATAAATGCCTAGAAACAGTCATCACATACTGGCTGATAGTCCCCTCTGTCTTAGCACACCAAAGAGGGAAGAAATGCTTGTTGGCTACCCATGTCTTGCTGTGGCATGCTGCTGTCTGACCCAAGACCAGGAGCTCGTGGAAGGTTGGTGAAGTCTAGTTGAAGTCTCTGCCACAGGGTTGGGGATTTAGCTCAGTGGTAGAGCGCTTGCCTAGGAAGCGCAAGGCCCTGGGTTCGGTCCCCAGCTCCGAAAAAAAGAACCAAAAAAAAAAGTCTCTGCCACATGACTGAAAGGAAGAGGGGAAGGCTGCCCTTAGATAACCATGTATCACTTTGCTACTGATATTGTATAAAAGTTCATGAAGTTAAGGGATTATGATTACACAAACGTGCTGTATTCCCCTAGGTGAGTCAAACACACTTGGAACTGGGTAAAGTCAGGGTGTTCACAGACTGCATTCTTCATGGAAGCTCAAGGGAGGCCCTTATCTCCAAAGCCAGCAACATTACAGTTTCAATTCTTCTTCCTTGGTCATACCTTACATTTACTCAGACTTCAGGTCCACAGAAAGGTTCATGAAATAAAGCCCTTAATTTGAATGTCATTAGGCATCACCTCATTTGCAGGCTTGTATCTTTATAAGATAGATTATGCATACAGAGTAAACGATAAAAACGAATTTGGGGCTCTTCTACTGTTTATCACAACTTTAGAAATAAATAAGCTTTGCTGTAGATACCTTTTACTCCATCTCTATCAGTTCCATGGATTTCTGGGATGCAAAGTGTCATCTTCACCAGTGACCACAGAAGTAGCAAATTTCTTGCATGGATAACTCCGTGAGCACTGTATACCTGTGTGAGCAGTGGGTAACTCTGTGAGCAGTGGTCACCAACACTGATGTTGAGGAGAACATGAGGAATGATTATTCACTTGGTCCTGGTGGGCAAGGGTGAGAAAATAAATTCTTAGGCATCTGTGAATCCTCTAGAGAAATAGAAACTATTTGTGAAATAGAATCTAATAAAAAGATCAAATTTCTTGGAGGGTCAAAAACAAGATTTGGGAAGTTAATGTAAACTAATTCTCTTTCTAACAATGTTAAAGGTTAATACACCTTAACCTTTAGAGCAAATGCATATATGCTTCTTGCTGTACCCGTTCACTTGTTTGTTTTATATCCTGATTGCAGCACCCTTCCTCTTTTCCTCCCACTTCCACCCTCAAATACCCATTTTCCCTTTATCTCCTCCCCTTCTTCTCAGAGATGAGGAAGGACCCATGGGCACAAATCTGCAGTGACACATCAAGTCTCTGCAGGACTAAGCACATCCTCTCCTACTGAGGCAAGACAAGGCTGCCCAATTGGGAAAGAAGATCAGCAGGTAGGAAACAGAGTCAGAGCCAGTCTGCTCCAATTGTTAGGGGACCTACAAGCAGACCAAACTGCACATCTGCTATAAATATGTAAGGGGCCTCGGTCCAACACAGTGTGCTCTTTGGCTGATGGTTTAGTCTCTGTGAGCCTTCATGTGCCCAAGTTAGCGAACTTCTTCTTGTAGTATCCTTGACCCCTCCAGATACCTTAGACCTCCCTCCAACTCTTTCATAAGTCTCTGAACTCCACCTAAGGTTCGGGTCTGGGTCTCTGCGTCTGTTTTTATCAGCTTCTGGTGGGCTTCTGTCTGCCAGTAGAGCAGACTATCATTTATAGTGTCAGGCGTTGGCTCCGTCATAGAGTTTCTTTCGTTTGGGTCAGTCACTGTAGACCATTCCCCCAATCTCTTCTCCATCTTAATCTCTGCATATCTTTTAGTCAGGGGAAATTTTGAGTTGAAGGTTTTGTGAGTGGGATGGTGTCCCCCTCCCACTACTGGAAGTCCTGCCTGGCTACAGGAGGTGGACATTTTTGTCTCCATACCCCAACTGGTAGGAGCCTGAGCTAGGGTCATACCATGCCTCTCCAGTCCCAGGTCTTAACCTCTTCCCAGAGATACCCCCTACCTATTTTCCTTTATACTACACTTGACATCTTGACTTGCTATTTGCAAGTCTACATACTAGAGATATACAAGAATGACACAAATATGCAGAGAGGAATGATGGAAACCATTTCAGAACATTCTGAAAATTTTACCTTTTGTGTTCATACCACAGGAAGGCCCTCTAGTAGTCTATCAATAGCACCTCATAGTACATACCCTTTTGTAGGTGCACTGTGAATGCTGAACTTATTCTATATTCAAATCTGTTATCAATTATTCATTTTCCACATTCAACAAGAAAATGGTGGTATGCAGCTGAATCTCAGTTCCTTGGGAGAGTTCACTTTGTACTGACTTTGGGAAGGTTCTGTTTGGGATATGAACTGAATCACAACAGTTGGAAAAGAGACTTGTTTGCTGGTCTACAGAGACAGGAATCATTCTGTCAGCTTGTAATGGTGTTTTCTATTCTTCTAATTTTGGTTACATGGTTGCGTGTGCTGTATGATATCTTTCCTTTCCTTGGATATGAATAAAATTTCATGAGCAAAGGAAGGCAGCTGACCAAATTCTTCATCTGTCCTGTAACTGTGCTGTGCATGTGCACTGGATTAACACTTCAAGAGAACTAAACTTAATACACGATTGGGTTTCAAGTTTTGCTTGATTTTCAAAATCAAAGAGACTGTATTTGTGAGCTTGGATGTGACTCATGCCTATTCCAATCTGTGTCTATTTAACTGTAAGGCACAAAAAAGTTACTCTTTGTCATTTTTATGAGAGAATATTTGGCAACAAAGGAACTGGGTACTTGTTGATAACTAAGATAGTTCAACGTTTTTCTTTTTAGCATAAAATAGATGAGACAAACTGAACTTTATGTTTATTTTACAGTGGACCATACACAGATATTCAGATACCCAGGAAATCCATATTTCTTTTGGAGAGAGGCTTTGAAGAACACTCAAGGGAAGGTCAAAGGCCCATGCTTTTGGCTAGTCTCCTGTTTGCAGAGATGGATCTTCATGTACTCACACTTATGTCCTGATTAGTAAAAACAAGTTCTAATTCCTAGACCTTGATCATGTGATAAAAATATATTCTAACCTTATGACTTGCTCTGAAAGAAATAATTTAAGTTTAGAGCATACAGAGTGGTGTTTTTGTGACCTTGAGTATTAGGAGTCACTCCAGGATCTGAGTGCCAGATGCGTGAGAGTCCAGTGGCTTTCAGTTTCTAAACTCATAATTAGGATCGTGTGTAGGTACATGTTACTGTCCTCCTTGTTTCACAGATGAGGGAAGTGGTGCTCATACAGATAAAGGCACTCAAAAGTCCTACTATGGCCAAATGGTAGGGACAGAATTCAGTCTGAGGTGTCTAACTCCAGAGTTAGTAAGCATCGTGTCTCATATACTATTTTCCCCAAATCATTATTTATGTGGTGAAAAATAGAAATTAGTGGTACCCAAATTACAAAATTGATAAAAAAAGTTAAAATAGCATATGTATGGTATGGTATGAATGTACATGATTTATATACATTCAATAATTCATTGAAATAAAAAGACAAGTTGTTATGTACTATTCATGGTTCTCAGTGCTAAGCAGCACAGTGGAAGACAGGAATAGGAACTTCTTTCAGTGTCGAAACACCGAGGCTCAGGGTACTGCTCATTACTATGCTGTTGCCTGTGATTTCAGTGCTGTGCTTGGGGTGGAGCAGGAAGCATATTAGTTTGCTATGCTGCTATGACAAAGGTAAACAGATGGAACCGCTTAAATGATAGAAAATTTTTGTCTCAGTTCTAATTGCTTGAAATTTGAGACTGAGTGGTAACAGGTTTGTTGTGTCTTTCTAAAATAATCCTTTTTATTTTTTTATACTATAATTACATCCTTTTCCCCTTTGTTTTCCTCCATCCAATCCCAAACATATCCCACCTCTTGCTCTCTTTAAAACATATAAAACAACATATATATATACATATATATATGTGTGTGTGTGTACATATACATGTACATATATCTACACACATGCACACACATAGTCCTACCTATGTGTATACATATATGTATACACATATGCACACATGCACACACACAGACATATGTATGTACATATATACATACATGTAAATCCGACCTGCTAAGTCCTATAATGTTGTCTATGATGTGTCAGGCTGATCACTTGGTAGTGGATAATCAGTTATGGTTGGAATTAGAAAAGATCATATTGAGTGATATAATACAGATTATATTCTCTCATCTGTAGTCTTTCCTAGCTCCAATTCTCATATACAAGTGTACAACCGTACACCAGAGACCAGAGACGTCCCAGGCCTGGGAAGTGAAGGGTAGGGTACAAGTGTCTTCTTCATAAACCTGTGGAGCTTGAATATCTTAGTCTTTGGTGGCTTTTTGGCCATCACTGATGTTTTAAGGCATGTAGAAACTTCATGTCTCAATGCTGTAGTAGCTGGACCTGTGAGCACACTCTGCTTGCTGGACTTTTCCCACAAAGCATTGCTGTACTCTGAATTTGGTTATTGTCTGTTCAGTGGTGGTGGCAGTGGTTCAAAGTCAGAACTTGCACATACTTTGGAGCAGTCTGCTGCTATGCTACTTCCCAGTCCAGACCTGTGTTTTAGAAGCCCCTCTCTAGGTACTCTCTAGGTTTCTAATGGAAACTCTTCAAGTGAGTTTTTGTTTTTAACGTGTGATATCCTTATGTATAAAGTTTTGGCCCCAAGGCTCATTTTTATTTGTTTTCAATGCAAAGTTTATAACTTCTTCTTGATACCATTGTTTTCTTTGTTAAAGATTTATTTTCACTATTTTTATTTATGTGACTGTGTGTATGGAGAAAAATGTGTGATTGTTCACAGTTGTGAGGAAAGGTTGTTGGATCTCTTGGAGTTGGACTTACTGGAATCTGCCTGACCTCAGATTTGGGAGCAGAACTGAGGTCCTCTACAAGAGCAGCAAGCATTCTTAAACATTACATGATTTAATATCAATCAGCTCTTTCATTAGTCTTGCTTTGACTTCAAATTTGTGGTAGTGTGAGGTCCCCCAAGTAAGTCTTAAATATGGGGTCCCATTTGGTGGAACTGTTTCGGGAGGATTAACAAGTGAGGAGTGTTTCTGGGGACTGGCTTTAAGGTTTCAAAAATCTCATGTCATTCCCAGTTTCTGCCTCACTCCCTCTCCCTGTCTAATTGTGGTTTAAGACGTGAGCTCTCAGCTGATTTTGTTGCCATGCCTTCAATCCGCCATCATGGAGGCTCCCTCTGAAGCCCTAAGCCCAATTAAACACTTTGTTTTATAGGATGCCTTGGTCATGATCTTTTATCATGGCAACAGAACAGTGACTAATAGAACACTTTAACTGCATTCATCTTTTTGTTTGCTTTCATGTATTTTTCTGCTTTGCTGTGGCTCTGAATTTTTCCTTTAAAACTGGCTAGAAGGAGCAGGAATAGCAACATTGCATGTAATTTTCTCCAGCAAACTCATTAGTTCATTAATTTAAATGTCAGCCTCACTTAGATGAGAAGACACAGTTAGAATGCAAATATAAATTTCTCTAAAAGAGGAGGTAAATGTTCTGTAGTTCCTGCCCCCAACTGAATCCTTGTTTCCACATGAAACGGAAGGCACACAGTCCTTACTGTTTTCATTCCAGTCAGTATGAACTCAAACTGGAAACACTGTTTAAGCACTGTTCATTGCCTTGCAGGGTTTCTAAGTCTGTCTCTAAGTCTTTCACGTTCATTTTAAAAACCAATCCTGGAGGTTTAAGAGTCACACAGGGGGGTTGGGGATTTGGCTCAGTGGTAGAGCGCTTGCCTAGCAACCGCAAGGCCCTGGGTTCGGTCCCCAGCTCCGAAAAAAAAGAAAAAAGAAAGAGTCACACAGCAGTCAAGTTTAGTTAAGGCAGTGGCCATATTTCTCTGGTTTTATGTTGTATTTATTCATCCACTTATGAGTTTATCTATTTTTTTGTATTAGCTATGTCCCTTGTTACTGTAACAAAATACCTGGCAGAAGTAACTCACATTAGAGAGGTTGTTTGGGTCTGTTCCAGAGGATCAAAGTCTACCATGGCAGGAAAATTAGATTTTTTTCAGTTTTTAAATGCAACACGTGAAAATCTGGTGTATTCTTCAGAGGCCAGATGTGTGAACCTATTCTCTCAGCCAATCTGTATGCATTGCAGTCTCCCTTGCCTTGGAAACAGTGTTGCAAGTGAGAGAACAGGAGCTTTCAAAACAAAAGCTTGTACGGTGTTTGCCAGGCATCCCAGCAGAAGGCAGGAGGTAGAGGCCAGCATATCTCTCAGTTCCAGACCACCCTGGACTCACTCAGTGTGAGTTCTCAGATGGCCAGGGTTACAGAGAAAAACCTTGTCTGGAAAAACCAACCAACAAAAGTAACTAATAATTACTTATGGAGGAGGCTTTCAGGCGAGATCCATCTCAGGACCTCTAGGCCTTGTGCCAGAAGTACATAGTGTCTTAAGCAATACAACTAACCTTCCACTTTCTGGGGATAACCAAGGTCAATATCAATACCTGGTTGGTTTTCTGAGTCTCTTAGACAATTCTGACCAACAGCTCAAAGTGAGGACTCTCATGCCCGGTGTTGAGTTTTTGTTAAATGGTCTATGGGTATTTGGTAGGAACACTATCAGCCTAGATGGGGAAATTTTAATTAGATGATATATGAATATTTATATACAGATTTATATGTATTATGGGTATTTTGATGCTTATGTCACTAGATCCCTGGTTCAGTGCTTAGGCTGGCTGTCCTGTGAATCCCCACCCCACCCACACACCCCAGGGATAAACCTTTACCTCCTAAACTCTGGGATAACAATTATTTACCATGGAACAAAACTTTAAAAAAAATAATGTGGGATTAAACCTACGTTCTTATGTTTTCAGTAAAAACACTTACTGACAGTGTTCCAAGCTAGAACCATTATTTTAATTAGGTGCCTAAGGCATTGTTAATCTCCTGTGGATCTGGGTCAATGTTTACCATATAGCAGTTGCTCAAATCTTACCAAATTGTAGGTGTCAAAAAATTCCAACAAAATAAAAATCTGCAAATAATGTAGATTATCATCAAATGGATTATTGTGTGAAGTTATCCTATAGAGATGAACAAATATCCATGAACTTTTAGATAGGGTACCAACAACAGACTGGAAGTCATTTCAATCACTTTAGTTTGGTGGACTGATGAGCTTATCCATTCCTGATGGTAGCATGGCTAACGGTTCCTTACAAAATCATGGACAAATTATGTGTGGCTATATCACCAAAGGAATGGCCCTTCTCGTCCCACAACTGTTAAATGATTATGTGTCTTTTAGGAGTGGTGTGGACATGTGAATCTGCACCCCATGATAGAACAGTAATTCATTTGATCTTGTGCAGATCTCATTCCGTTAATCTTGGATGCTGGAATTTCAAAAGGGCATTACCTGAAGGATAATGGACAAGACATAGATGAACAGGGAGACTTGGTAGTGGACAGAAACCAGACTTTCAGTGATTTCTTTTTCCCATGTCCCACTTTCTTTAAGATGATAATGTCTACAGCTGATTTAATAAGAAACAGTCTTCTTTGAAGAGATATCAAACCACAGGAAAGTCAGTATGTTGACTGAGGAACACGGGGTTAATTCTCTTCTCAGCAATCTCCTTTGGACTATGTAGGGGACTAAAGTGCACCTTCCAAGACAGAGAGAACTCTACCACTTCTACTGTGATCTGACGGTGAACAATGCAATTAGGTCTTGTTCACAGCCTTCCTGAAACTGTGAGAATCCTAAAGATAAGCATGTTCAATCCAGGAGAGGAAGATGCTCCTCTGGAAGGTCTGAAACAAATGTGAGGAAAGCCTAATCTAAGACTCCACACCATGCTGGGCAAGGAGGAATCCTGGCCACCAGAGAAGCTGCCTTGGGAGTCCTGCTGACTGACTTTATTTTTAAATCTCTTTTGTATGTGAGGCCAAAACTAATATCTCAAAGATCTGGAACATTCTCTTTACAACATTTTTGGCTTTTGAAAAATAATAAATAAACTGTGGCATGAAAAATTCCTCTAGCCCCAAACTTTATTTGGAATTTTAGATAACTTAGCAAAGTAGTAAAAGAATGACCATGAAATTTCTAATAGTTCAGTTCATGGTACTATAGATAGTTGTGATGCAATATTTGGAAGATGTTTTTATAAATTATTTGTATTTTATTTTGTTTGTGTGTACACATTTATGTAGGAGTATGCATGTGTGTTTCTGTTGTCTGATCCCGGTCCTCTTTTATACATGGGGCCATCCCTTATTCACAGATTATTCTGGCTAATGCACTCATTTGTCCTTAGTAGATTTATTCAGCTGACATAGCCACATTGGTGGATGTCAGTGTGGGTGACACTGAATGGCAAGTGAATGTGTGCATGTATCTGCGCATATGTCAGATGAGTGAGGTACAGAAGAGGCCCATGGCTTTGAGGGAACAAGAATTACTCAAGATTTAAAGTGGTAAAAGCAGTGAAACTGGTTACAGAGTAAATTTAAGTAATTGTGAGGCTTTATTTACTTCTTTAAGTGTAGACTTACCTTTATCTCTCAGAAAGCAAATTGCTATGAACAGGCAATAATAGAATGTATACTGGACCACTTCTTATAGGGGCCATGGTGTGGATTGCTTTGGCATTTTTAATATAATTATTCAATACTACCTATCAAATTACACTGAAAATTGGTAAGCAATTGGACATTAGCCAATACATATAGCTTCAGCAATGGGGAAGGGATATCAGTATGAAGTAACATATCCTTGTAGCAGAACAAAAGAAGTTTGAGAGTGAACTGATTAAAATTTTTCTGAAATGAAGATAAGGCTACATAAATTAATTGAAAAGACTTGATATAGAAAAGGAAATTGATTTGGAGCTACACAAACTGAGTTACAGACTTAGTGGGTTACTGAATGAAACGTATAATGAAAGAATTCTTCGGTCACCTAGATAAAGAACTTCAGTTCCCTAGTAGGAAAAATATTCAGGTGGTTTGTTTTTCCCCTAACAGCACTCAGTAAAACAGTCTATTCAAGATGTTGAGGCCAAAAGGTGTCCTACCATTTTACTGTGGTATTTGAGTAATGTTTTAAGATATAAAAGTTACAGAGAGACATTTATAATGATACAGTAGCCATAAGTATCCTTGTGAAGAAAAACAAAAAGCATGAAATATGGTCAAATATGAACTGTATCAAAAGGAAGAGGTTAGCTATGGAACTGTATATTTTAAGATATAATTATTTGTGGGTTATATCTATACTTTTATAGATGTATGTTCTTGACCATCTTTATGTCATTCTGAATGTATTGAAACACAAACACACATGTATCATACACACACATAAGCACACATGCACATGCACAATGCACATATGTATACACAGGCCAACACACATGTACATGGGTATATGAACAGATGCACTCATGTGCACATGCGCACACACAACCCAAGACTTTGTGACGTTGGGAGGACATTAGGAAATGCACTATTTGAGCAGATACAAAAGGGTCTTTGTAGCATTTCACTGTGTCCTGGATGGCTTTACTTCTAAAGACTCTTTTTTAAACTTTAATACAGCTGGTGCATTTATTTTGTTTCAACATCGTTGTTTATTTTAAAATTCTATTTGTTTTATGCCATGCCATTGGATTCCATGTATGTCTCCCTTCCTCTTATGACACATACATTTTCCTACTTAGGTTAGTTTATGAAAAGAAATTCTACTACACTATTTCTTGGATATGTGGTCATTAAATCTTCAAAAAGAATTATTTAATGCATATTTGTGAAATTTGAATGATTATCATCAGATATATAAAAATATCAAATTTTATAGTCTTTCCAAACTAAAGTAGTCTTTGGCAGTCATTTACATTTTCAATAAATATTGAAACCAAATAAACCAAAGTATTTTTTAATTAATTAGAATGAACAAATAATTATGTTTGGTAGAGATACATAGTTATTATTTGTTGGATGGATAGTTTTGGAAGGTAAAATACTTAAGAAATAAATGTGCTCATTTGGATGTTATTAACAAATTCTTAAATGTATTTTTTAAAATAAAGACATTAAGAAATTTCTCGATAAGAAAATATCATGTTTTTAGATGTCTTTATATTACAGGATAATATAAATATTCTGTCTAACTGTATTTTAGAGAGGTTTCTTAAAGAAGAAAATTATTTCCAGATTCATTAACGCATAGGTATCAAACTCTGGCAGTGTGCACAGGGTCCTCATAGTTTTAAGCCAGATGGGATTCCAGCACTCTGAGGGAGAGAGGGATGAGTAGACACCAGCTCCTATCTCTAAAGCTTTCTCTAATTGATAGCTACTTGAAAAACATTAGTTTTCTCTAATGGAGTCTCACTGAGTATGTAAACCAGACTTAAGGGTAGGGCCTATGCCCAGTAGGAGATGGCCAACATAAAATGAACTCAACAGTATTTTTAAAAGTATTTTTTTAATCTTATGATGCTTTGTTTGGGTATGTTTTTAACCTACAGACCTTTTGCTTGTATATTATGGTTTCTGATTTTATGGTTTTCTTTTGTGTGTGCCTCGATGTGTGTGTGTGTGTGTGTGTGTGTGTGTGTGTGTGTGTCTTTTTCCTGTTAGAGAGAGAGAGAAAGAGGTGAATTTGGATGGGTATAGGGGTGAGGAGAATCTAGGAGGGAATGAGAGGGAAACCATGATGAGAATATAGTAAGAAAAGAATTTTCAATAAAAAACTTGAAAATAAAAAATGTTTAGAAAAGTTTATTTTCAGGGATATGGACAAAAATTCCTCAATATATATCTGTCATATGAAAAGGCAAGTAGGAAGACTTTGACCTCACAGTGCTAACATTCAAAGAAAGGGAATTGCAGCGCCAACCAAGCTCATGTGCATGGGGACAGGGCCAGCTGGAGTAGGAAATGAGTGAGTGAATGAATGAATGCTGTGGTAGGAGGGCATGGAACTGGGCAGTATATGATGGGGACTCTTGGGAAAGGAGTAATGGATAGATATGAACAAATATGAGGTTTATCAAAGAATTCATTCTATTAAAAAATTAAAACTTTAAAACTCAGGGAAACATTCAAACATTATTGAAGTTCCAGTTTATTATTTCTTTCTAATTTCTAAAACTTATCAAAGACCTTTGGTTCTTTGTTTCTTTTTTGAAGTTTTATTTTATTTATGAGTGTTCGTTTATTCAATTCATGTGCAAATGTCAGTAGGGACCAGAAGGAAATGTCAGATTCCTTGGAAGTTATTTACAGGTGTTTCTGAGTGTCAGTCATGGATGTTGGGAATTCAGGGTCTCTGGAAGAAGAACAAGTATTCCTAACAGCTGAGCTGCCTCTGAAGCACTAATCTGTCTTTCAAATAAATACTGCACTAAGAGCTTCTTCTCGACTCTCCTTCTCCCTCCTTTCTCTTCCCCTTTCCTCCTTTATCCTTCTTTATTCTTTTGGTGCCGGTCTCTATTGTTTACCAGAGAATGACATGGAACTTGGCTTTGTAGACCAGGTTAGCCTTAAGCTTGAGGTGATCTTCTGCCTTGGCATCCTGAGTCCTGGGCTTATAAAATGGCATCACAAGGCCTATCTTTACTTTGCCTTGTGTGTGTGTGTGTGTGTTGTGTGTGTGTGTGTGTGTGTGTGTGTGTGTGTGTGTGTATGTGTGTGTGTATGTGTTACTGATGACTGAATTATGGTCTCATGCCCCCTGGGCAAGTAGTTCTTTACCACTTGAGCTATAGTGCTATAGTAGGTTTTTCTTCTTACTCCTTTTAAAGTGTTTTATTACTCATTTTCTCTCTTTGATGATCAAAAATATATCTAAAGTCATTACCAATGGACAGAAAATTAATTTTGCTACTTTTTTGTTTTCAGAACTTATATTTATCCAGTTATACCAGAAAATTCCCCGGGTCTAAATTGGGATTGAAGGCTCTGTAATACATTTATTGATCCCAAGGGCATCCTGCTCACGATTTCTCTCTGGGCTTTGCAGATTTCATTGTGTGACTCACAGAACTCAGTCCTCAGGTCCATTAAGTAACCTTTGCTCCTGAGAGGTGCCATCTTTCTGAGCTGTCCATGTCACCTGCCTTATATTCAGAAAGCTCTGGATTCAACCAGTCTATGGCTCCAGTGTCACTTTTAACTTTTTTGCATTCCTGTTTATGACCACCAGACAAGTTTTTCCTATGAACATGGTCATTTTAAAACCAACTCTTTGTTATGTTTTATTAGTCATTATATATTTCCAAGGGAAAGGACATTCAAATATGAATATACGATGCTATCTAGATTGGAATATGCAAAATAAAATTGAAGAGTCTTTTCAGACTTAAGCCAGCAGAAACAAAAAGCATTATTTTAGCCACTGGAACTGTTCCTATTGGAGTTACATCATATGACTGGATTTCTAAAGTTACAGAACAAAATAAATCTAAGCTAAATTAAACTAAACTAAAGGAAAATGTTCTCTGAAATGTCCAATACAATCATTTTCAGTGAAGTGGCACAAGCCACTGGCATCATTAGGCAGTTTCTAAGCAGCTGACCTAAAAGAACCCCAGAGGTTCAGGACCTTAACAGAGTTCCCAGGACCAGCATGAAAATGTTTACTTGTTTATCACATTGGGGTTGGCAGAATGAGGATGTTATGAATAAATTCATTTTGTGAACTGGACAGAAGGGATGGGAAGGATTGATTAGCTGGAGCAGAATGGAAATAAATTTGTAGTTTTCTTTGCTGTCAGGCCACTTTTCTGCTCTGCACACTGTGGATTAATTTATTTATTTTTCCTATAAAAATATGGATTGTGACTATTTCTAACGTACTTTTGTAGAAAAGCCTGAATTATCTTTAATAGTTAGAATAGTTCAAATCCATAACAATTTGTTGTATTGAAGAAAATAATATACATCTTTTTACTGAGTGTACTTCTTTACCTAGAAAATACGAAGTAGTGCTGATGTTGGTTTTCTATTTAGTTGACTCTAATTATTCATTAAATTAAGTTTATCTTCATGAGGCTAAATTCTCAGTTCATTTGTGATAGTTATTTTCTTTTTTAACTCGACTATGTTGAGTAACGCATAGAGAATTGGTAAGTAGTGTGAGAACAGTATGCCTGTCAGGGTAGTTTTGAAGATAATTTATATATAGGTGTGTTAGTTACTTTATGTCACTGTGAAAAACCATTTGAGTAAAACAAAGATGGGGAAAGAGTTTAAAGTTCATCCCATAGCCACATGGTTCTGCTATATCTGTTCTAGTGTGATGCACATGCGATGGCAGGAAGCCGGTACTTAAGTAAAGCAGCTCACTTCATGGAAGCCAGGAAGCAGAGTGAGCGAGCAAGGGGGCTCTGCAGTGCATGTTCTCCCCGTACTGATCTACCTTTCCACCCAGGTCCCAGCTCATACACAACCATGAACACATCAGATAGATCAGAACTCTCATAATCCAACCACCTCCCAGTGTCCCAGGTGACAAGCTTCCAACGTACACGCTTTTGTGAAATATTTTATATCCAAATCACACCAGATCAGACAAATAAGTGAACTTACTCTGAATATGGAACTAACCAGAAGGATGGAGAACCAGATACAATAAAAGATCAGAAAGAGGTGTGAGACATGTCACATCCACTTGAACAATAATCTGAAGCATTTTTTTCCATGTTGTTGCTGTCCTTATGCAGAGATCAACAGACCGTTGGACTCCAGCTTCTGTTGCTTTGGTCTTACACTAGCCAGAGCTTTCCAAAGCTTCCTGACCTCCATTCTCAGAGAAAGGCTATATTACTGGTCCCTGTTATTCAGAGTTTTTTTTTGTTTCTTGACCCAAATAGCTCCTGGTTTCTCCGGCCCTCCAGCCCATGGATGCCACCATTGGACTACCCAGTCACTGACTTGAGGAAATATCTCCCCTTCTCACCTTTTCATATGCATGCCTACCTATCCTCTAGAAGATTTACTGGTATAGCATACTGTCAAAGCTCATAATTTTTATAGCTATAACACTTTGTATTATTTTGATATTCATGTTTCAGATTATACTTATATGTTTCTATAAGTCTTTACCCTTTTTTTACATTTTAAATATAGCTTAAATGACAATTATATGACAAGGATTGTTCTTTATATCCGAAATGTAACATTAAACCGTCATTTTCAGTTCAGAGTACCTATGATAATACTCCCAGACTGTAGGAAACTTAACAAGAAGGAAGGTCCAAGTATGGATACCTGAATCCCACTTAGAAAGGGAAGAAAATAATCATGGGAAGTAGAGGGAGGGGGAAAATGAGTGGGAGAGGGGGGATGGGGAGGGGGAAGGGAAAGGAGAGGCAGGATCAGGTATGGGGAGAGACAGGAGAGTCTACCAGAGTGTCAGAAGAATGAATCAAAATACACAGCAGTGATGTTTAGGGAGTAAGGGTAACCTCTAGAAAGTCCCAGAAACCTGGAATGTGAGTGTCTACCAGGACTCAATGGGTTTAACATTAGCCAAAATACCCAACAGTCGGGAGATGGAACTGAAAGGGACCATCTCCAGTAGACAGATACAACCCCTAGTTGAGGCAGGAGGCCATCTAACCATCTTCAAAATTTTTAATCCAGCATTGTTCTGGGACAAAAATGGAGCAGAGACGAAAAGAAAGGTCACCCAGTGACTCGTCCAACTGGGCAACTATCCCATGTACACACACTGAACCTTGACACTATTACCAAGGTCATACTGCACATGCAGACAGGAGCCTGGCATGGCTGTCCTATGAAAGGCTCTGCCAGCAACTGATTGAGACAAATACAGATACTTATTGCCAACCATTGGATTGAGGTCTGGAACCAATATGGAAAAGTTAGAGGAATGACTGAAGGAATTAAAGAGGATTGCAACCCCATAAGAACAACATTTTTAATTAACCAGGACCCCTTGGAGCTCCCAGATATTTAAGCCAAAATCCAAGGAGCATACATGGGCTGGTTCATGGTCTAGGCCACATGCATAGCAGAGAACTGCCTTGGATGGCCTTAGTGGGATAGGCTGTCCTAAATTCTGTAGAAACGTGATGTCCCAGGAAAGAGGGATGCAGGAGAGGTGAGGTGGAAGTGAGTGGGCAGGTGGGGGAGCCTCTCAGAGGCAGGAGGTGTCCTGAAAAACTCAATGAGGGGCATTGGGAAGGGTAACAACTTTTGGAATGTAAATAAGTAACTTAATCAAAAATATCAAAACCACATCATTTTTTCATTGATAACTGCTGCTCTAGTGGAGAAAATAAAAAAAATGAAATAGTTGTAAGAAGATTGAACATTGAAACTATTATGGATATTAGAAAGCAAAAGTTTAAAGCACTGTGAGAAAATTAAGAATCCAGAGAGAAAAGGAGGGCAGTGCTAGGGATAACATGTATTCTTAGGCTGAGTGAGACTCACTTGCTAATATACTTCCTGCAGAGAAAAGTAAAGAAAGAAAGCAAGGAAGGAAGAAAAAGGAGAAAGAGAAAATAATCAAGAATTTTCTGGGAAGAAAAATTGAAGTTTTTGCACAAGCTGCTTTAGTAAGTGAGGAAAGTTCACTCTGTGCAGAAAACTGGACATGCAGCTATGTCATGAGGAACAGTTCATGATTCTTTTTGTGTAAATAATAAATAAAGTTTCTGCAGAGTACTTAGCTTGGAGAGAATGGTCCAGATTGAAGCTGATAAAGAGATCCAGGTTGTGTATGGCTATTGAGGCAGATTAAGGCTTGTTAACTTTCCCATTATAGCAATAGAAATAAAATATCCACAGTCATTCTAGAACTAGACCGATATTGGATCAGTGACAGGAAGGGCAGGATGCAAGCAGGTTATATTTGGGGACAACTGACTTTCAGGTCATCAGTGACAGTAGTCTGAGTGAAGCATTGCCAATGGACATAAAAGTAAATGAAACCAAGAGGACTCTGGGAATGAGAGTGGACAGATTTAAAAGAAGGATATGTGTCTTAATTCGGGATTACAGTTAAGTGATTAGATGGATCTTAGAAGATGCTTTGAACTTTGGACTTTTAACATTGTTGATACTGCTATAGACTATGGGGACTTTGGAAGTTGAACTAAGTGTACTTTTTTTTTATTATGCTAAATTTAGGTATGGCCTCCATAGACTCATGTGTTTAAACAAGCCTATGGAGGCCAGGGAGTAGAATGTGACGGTTTGCATATGCTTGACTCAGGAAGTGGCACTATTAGAAGGTATGGCCTTGTTGGAGGAAGTGTGTCACTGGTGGGGGTGAGGGTTGGGGGATGGGAGGTGGGTTGGGTTTGGAGATCCTCCTCCTAGCTGCCTGTGGATGCTTAGTTTGTTCCTGGCTTCCTTTGGGTGAAGATGTAGAACTCAGCTCCTCCTGCACCTTGCCTGCCTGGATGCTGAAATGCTGCCATGCTCCTGCCTTGATGATAATGGACTGAACCTCTGAAACTGAAAGCCAGTCCCGATTAAATGTCCTTTACAAAACTTACATTGGCCATGGTGTCTGTTGCAATAAACACAGCAATAAGACTCTAAGACAGAGCAATAAAAATGGATTGATTCATATTCTTCTACATGCTGACCATTTGTTGAAAATGCTCTCTTTTTTCCACTAGATGGTTTCAGTTCCTTTTCCAAAGACCAAGTGACCATAGGTGTGTGGGTTCGTTTTTGGGTCTTCAATTCTATTCCATTGGTCTACCTGCCTGTCACTGTACCAATACCATGAAGTTTTTTTTTATCACGATTAACCAGAGCATAAACAATCCTTTGCTCCCTCATCCCAGAATGTCATAATTGAATACATTATTGGTACATGTAACAAGCCCATAGAGAAGCAGGCTTCACATTACACAGCAGGTGGCTTCTTTGTGTAAAACTGTATCCCTTACACAATGATAGTTTCTAGGTTTCTCTGAGACATGAGGTGTCTGTATAAAGTCACGGCAATGTTGAAGTGTATATTAGATGATGTAACAAATGAAGCAATTAATTGGGATTTGTTTGTACAGAGTTAGTCATTTGATACTTCTGTTCTCTTTATGGCAGATTGGTTTTGATCATAGCAGATCATTATATTTTTCTGAGTCATTAAGAGCTATTACTGACATGTACCAAACTGTATTCAGAAGCACTGCCATTATGTCTAAAGCATATAATTTGTAGGAAAAAGTAAAAGCATGAATCTTGTCAAATATCTTTTTTACCTCATATTAAAAAGGGGAAGTAAATGCTTCAAAGTTGAATTATTATAAGAGAGAATTCAGTATGAAAACTGATATATGAGAAAAAGAAATATTATTTCAATATTTGTAAAGAGAACTGTGGTAAAGTTTCTCAAAGATTTTCAGGTATTCTTTCTTGTTTGAGATTATAGACTATTCTCCCTCTCAGAACCCCTTACATTATTCAGTGCCATAGGACTAGTTCTAGCCAGTAATTGTCAAAGGAATGTGATTCATCTCCTTGCTGTCTCGGGCCTTTTGAGAACAACTATACCTACTACTTTAGGAACATAGCTTCCTTTTTTCAGTGACCATAAAAGACATTCATTGAAAAGGTGATACTTAGAAAATTCTTAGGCAAATGAAACCCTGCATATGTTACTACATGGAGGCCCTGCATTCAATCCTTAACACCCAAATTAAACAAATAGACAAACAAGTCAACACCTTGTTGTCTTTAGTTTCACAGCTGGTCATGCATCGGGGTGAGATCACAGCATTTTCCACCACTGGATGATACAAAAACAAAACAAAACAGTAATTCTTTTACTATGCTAAAATAATGAAGGGTGATGATGAAATACTTAGTTACTTGTTTTGAATTTTAATTGGTACCTTATTGGAAGAGTAAGTTGGAAGAGTAAGTTCCTTATTATTGGAAGAGTAAGTTGATTGTAGCTTAACATAAACATTATCTTGGACACTTGTAAGTTATTATTCAAGAAGCTAAGCCTAGGTTCCTTCTGCAGAATTCAGAATGGTGTCCTATCAAAGAGAGATCGAAAGATATCCGTGGACAGCATTGATTCTCTTCAGAAGCTATTTGTATGTGTTTGTGTGTGTGTGTGTGTGTGTGTGTGTGTGTGTGTGTGTGTGTGTATTATAAAATTTCTCGTAAGGCACTTAAAACAATTAATCTTATCAAATCCATCTGTAGGGTTATCTTTGTTTTGAACTAATTTGGTATTTCTGTGATTTGTCTGTTCCTTTCATTCTATGTTTATCCCACAAATCCCCACTTGTCTTTGTGAGATTTACCATCAACTGCTATTTTGGAGTTTTATAAAGTCCTCGGTCCCTGTAGACCTTCCACCCAAGCCCTGTGTTCTCCATAAGGAGCTGCTTTCACTCTGCCACTGTTAAATGTGAGGGACGAGACAGCTTCATAAAGCAAACTGGTGGGGGTGTGTGGCTTTGCACTGTTTTTGCTCTCATCAGTGGTTTATGAAAGTGTCACAATTATTAATTTCCTGAATGAGTAAAATACATGTGTTTAAAATCAGCTGGGCTTACTATCTGGCTGTGTAGGAAAGGGGGGCTGCCTATTAATAAATTCTTTTACGAGTTGTTGCTGTATTAGTTACATCTTACTTTTAAGTAAAATATATTACTTCTGAAAATTAACTAGTACATTTAACTTTCAAAATTATTTGGATCATCATATATACTTGCAGTTTTATGACCTATACATTGGTAAATATATCTAATTTTCTGTATCTTTTTTTACTTAGTCCTTCCATATTTTTAGGAATAAATCTTTTCGGATATTCCAAGTTATTAGGTTTCTTTCTTTTGAAAATATTTGGGGTTTTTTGGCCATCTCTATGTCTTTCAGTGATTGCATTAATACATCTGCTTTTGCTTATCTTGTTCTGCCCTAGGTTGAAAGAACCCTTGTCAATAATGATTCTAATATGGTTACTGGGACACCTACTTCAAAATTTCAGTTGCACATAATTTTCCTCAAGTAGAAATTACATATTCTAAGATACAGGTTCTAAACTTCTTTTGAGGTCAAGACCAGGACTATGCCTTGAAGAACACAGCTTCCCTTAGAGAAAGGTGAGCACAGCGGAGAGGACCTTGTGTCAGATGCCACCTTTGTATTGTTGAATTTTTCTCTTTAGCTTATTTGGAATTTCTATGCTTAATGTAAAAATCTGCAATTAACTAATTAAATCTAATTTCATATCATTTATATTAAAACCCAGTTGTCTTGGTCATGGTTTTTTTTTTATAAAAAATATCATTTTATCTTCTCTATCATTAGATATTTAACCATTTTCACAAATTAATTCAGTGGGAAAATCAGTTTCACATTTATTAGTGAATGTTGTACAATGGTATTTTAAAGAAAGTTCTTCATATTTCTTTGTGGTCAACTCATACCCTTAATCTATCTTTCTCTTACAACCTTGCTGCTGAAAGAGTGCACTCACTACAGGAAAAAAAGGAATTTGCTATATGTACTTAAATTCTAGATAAGCAACTCAGAACCATGATTATATTATACAATACATAACAGTAATACATAATTGTATTTATACTATTAATTATATATTAATTATATGACATATAATTAACACATTATACATTAATATACGATTATTATTAATTTGTGCTTATATAAAGGCTCAGGAAACAGGAAAAGCACTTGAATGGGGACTTTCGATGGGAATAAAGACAAAAACATCAGAGGCAGGGAATCTGAGGAGCAGAGGCATCCCAGAACCACAGGTCTGGGAAGTGCTTTGTTCAGTCTGCTTAGTGTCATTGGTCCATTACATATCTGAACTATATCTCCCAGGCATCCAGTCTGCATTAAGAAACTAAATACAAAATATCCCCATCTATAAATTACATAAAGCACCATAGCAGAGGATACACAATGATACAACATGTGTTTCAAAATCAAAGTTGAGATCACTTAAATAAACATACTTAGAAGAGAGGTTTTGTAAGGAATGAAATGTTGGCATCTTGGCAAAGACAAAAGATCCAAAAAACAAGGATGTCTGTTTTTACTTCTTCTTAGAACAGAAATTATTTATTTCTCCCGCTTTGAGTTGTTTATCATTGGCATTCACAGATGGCTATGAATGTTGGGTCCAGAATCTGAATATTGCCAGAAGCATGTACAAGTAATCCATCCTTCTTTTGTAAGACAGTTGGGAATTTGCACTTCCCATAAAATCACTTACTAAAACAAAAACGTGGTACAATAGACAGACATGATTATTTACTCTGTTTCTAAGAAAGTTTCTAGCTTTCACTCCTGTTCTCTGTCCACACCTACAGATTCCTAGTATCAGTCATTTACAAGGTTTATGCACATTCTTCATCTCTTGTGTTTTTCCTGAGATCCATTTTTATTTTAAATTTAAAGACTGGATTGCAATTATAGTTAACATGAGATAACACCCATTTATTAATACATCACATACATATGAATAAATTATCTTAGCTTTTCCAGGACGCTATAACAATCCCATAAATAAGGGATGTTGGAAATGACAGAAACTCATCTCTCAAAGTTCTGAGATCTGTTATATGCAAGAATAAGGTGCCAACCGATTTAGTGAGTGGTGAGGACTTATTTTTGCGGCATAGATGATATCTTCTCACTTTAATCAAAGACATAATAAAAGTATGAAACAAACTATGATTTAAAAGACAGGGAGATTTCCAGGGTTATTTTTACAGCGTTAACAACCCTATTTAAGAGAGCTGCACTCATGAACAATGACCTGATATGATCTAAATGCCATCTCTTTGGTGAAGTTTCAATAAATAAATTCTCAGGGTATGTGAACTCATAATATTTGACCCTTAAAATAATCTCAGCTGATAAATGGAATCTCATGCCTATTATTCCTAAGTGTAGTAGAAATAACAAGCAATGAATGTGTGGCGAGTTTCTTAAACTTCATCATGAACTAAATAGTGGACCTTAGAACTGAATCCAGATCTAATTACCACATTCTTTTCACTGAGTCCTAATAACAGTGCATCAAAATAATAGAAGGAGGAGACAAAGTCACAAAAGCTATCATGTTTAATTGTGACATCCACATACCCTTATGTGAAGTTCCAGTCTTGATTCATCAGAGGGCAGTCAAAATGAGTCTAGAGTTATTCATACTCTGGATATGCCTGTGGATTCCTGTGCCATCAAGTAGATGGGACAGGTTATGTGGATATTGATGGAGATGTCAGTAGGTGGGCACTGGCATGACAGCATGGCCTCCCTACCAGGTCAAATAAATAGTGCATACTCTATTATTATCTTCTGTCTGGATCCAAGTTTAAAGTTATCACTTACCACCAGTCTAAGCATGTTTTCATGTCTAAGCTCCATATAAAACATGGACAGCATCTTTAAATTTACAAAAGTGTCCACGACACTTGAATTCATTGATTCTTCGTCATACCTAACATTTAAGTGCAAAGTTAATAAGGAATCTCTTATTCTGTGATAGAGTAGGTTGTTTAAAAATTTCCAGCTTTTAAAAAAATTAACAAAATTTCATATATTTAGGGAATGTGAGATTATATTTTGATACACGTATAAAGTTTGAAATGAGTATCACCATAAGGTTTATTAAGTCCTTCTGTGGTAATAGATGAATGGATAAATAAAATGTATCATATGAAATAAGAGACTGCATTCAAGAAGGAAGTGCACCATGTGGACCTTTAAATTTATAGAGCATACATACTATACATACCTCTATTTTTTTCCTTTAGTCTCTAGTGCCTCAGATATGAAGCTCATTTGTAAACTCCATTCTTCTCTTATTACATTAAGGGCAGATGCTGTACAAGTGATTGCAATGAAGTCATGTCAATTTGATCTACATTCCAACATTTTTCTTATCAAAAATATGGGAACTATAAGAACAAGTACCAGCTCCAATGTAGTTCCCAGACGTCCTTCCTTCTATTAGTTAGCTTTTACTGTACAGCAAATAATTCTTGGACTGTGTGTTACTGAATGCTAATGATTAGGCTTGGGTCATCTGACTTGCTATCTCTTGGTCTCCTCTAGGCTTACTCTCATGGCATCTGTTGATCTCATCCACATGCCTGGCAGTTCATAGCCTCATGGTTAGGTCTGGCTTTACAGAGACTGGATGCTTCAGTTCTGCTACACAGAGTTCTCTGCCCTTCAGAGGGTTCCTCTGAGTAGCCACTTAGAGATGTAAGTGTAAAAAGGTATGCTCCATTGCATTTATCAACGCTCATGAATCCTGCTTGCTTAAGTCCTAAAGATAAAGGAAGTCATCTGACCAGTTCAGGTTCAAGTTGTGGGTACACAAATTCTTCTAATGGTACAATTGTTAAGCTGTACTTTAAAACAGTAGACACAGGATGAAAAAGATAAATGGCTCTTTCCATGTTCTTCCCCAGCCAGTTGTCTTAACTGCAGTAGTAATAAATGTTTATATCGTTCCTATATGAGATGCACTCATTTTTAGTCAAGAAATTTAAAAGACTTTCTCAGTTATGACATTAAGCTTGACAATCTCTAATCTTGATTTTGAAATTTCCAACATACCTTTGATTGCCCCCAATTCAATGTTTTCATTTTAATAGTTGACTTTACTATGGCGTCTCTTCACAGCAATAGAACAGTGACTAAGACAGTGCCCAAATACACTGTCCACTAATCAAGAGATATATTGGTCTAAAAACATTACTTATTTATGTCTTCTTCCACATAGAAATAATTAATTGACAGTAAAACTGAAATAAACACTTCCATTCAGAAACAGGAGGCACACATACTCTTGGCTCCCTAACATCTCATGGGAGGCTGGTAAGAAACGTTTTATTTCCAGTTCAGCAAGTCTCTATTTCATATTCCTTGTCATACATATCTGCTCACAAACCAAACAGTTTTTGGTTTGACTCTCCATTAATTCATGCAAATGGCACCAACTTTTTAGAGACACTTGTGCCATCCTACCAGAGACTTCCTGGCCAGGTCCCATATTTCACTAAGAATAATTCCTATTTTTCTAGTTATCAGACACAGTTATTTTTTGCCAATATCTTTAGGACTGCAACATGAGTCTTCCTTTTCACAATGTGTTCTCCGCTTGTTCCTTGTCACTGCTCTAGTAGCCACAGCCCTTTCCATTCTCCAGTAGTAGTGCTGGTCAGCCTACTGTCAGAACCAATGGAATTTGAGTTAGTATAAATTATTTGCCTAGCAATGGTCTTGTTTCTTAGAAACAAGTTATACACCAATTATCCTTTTCTACATAATAAGTTATATAAAAATGTAGTGACTTAAAACCTATCTACTAATTAATTGAACACACTGGGCTGGCAGGTGGGGGTGGTAGGTAATACACTGATCATATAGGCTTTCTCATATGTATAAACAGATGGCAGTTGGTGACATAACTGATGGCATATGTCAAACATATGTCATATGCCTGTCAGGCACAGGTTTGTATCATTAGCAGGTGAGTCAGGATGACCACTAGTTCCTACAGCATGAGAGACATAATCAATGCATAAGAGATTTTCAAATATTCACTTATTAAATTTGTCACTGTTCTGTGAACCAGAGAAAGTCACATGGCTAAGTACATGTATCATGAGAGGAAAGGACTTTCAGGGTCACACAGAAATGGACTGCTTATCCTGAGCTGGGTAGAATTTGTGACACAACTGTAAAGTACTATATCATTTTAAGCTTAGTCCATTCCAGTAGGTGGCTGTGTTTTGTTTGTTTATTCTGTTTTGTTTTTGCTTTTTTCTGTTTCTTGCCTTGCCATTGTTCCCTTAACTGAGTCTTCCAGCTTCCAATTGAGAATGAGTTTCCCCTACATCTGCCTCAAGTCTATCTTGTCTTATGCCCTCTTTGAGAACAGAATACTATCCTGTAATATATGACACCACATGTGAATTTGTCACATAGATACAAAACCCATCTCTTTCTGTCTTTGGTCAGATAACATAGTATACAGTGATTTCTGTTATGTGGGTGAAGGTGTCCAGGTTAATGTTAAATAAGCTATGAAGAAGCAGACAAGCTTCCAGAATGATCCATTGTTTAAATATCACTATCTTAGAGGGTGTGTTAAGTATAAAACAATTCTCATTTAGGTCAGCAAATCTCATAAAATAATGTAGAATATTTATACATGGATAAAAATAAAAATTTTAGATCAACTGTATCAGAAACCATACCCTAACCAAAAAGCTGATAGAGAATCAAATACTTGGAAAGACTTGAAGGTGGAGGTTAGATGCTTGATTGCTTAAGAATTCAGCCACTTACTGTGCTACAAAGTTGCCTAAATCTCACATGAACAGATAAATGTAATCCCCACAGCTGCATGTGTCCAGAGTATCTTAATACCAACTCATGTGCTTTGTGCAGATCCTGACTGGTAGAGTTTAGGTGTATGTTTGATTCCAGGCAATTGTTTAGAGCTGGGTGAGCCTAGGGTCACAATTAGTCATCCTTGAGTACTGAAAGGATATATTCATTCTTTCTCTGGCCCACCTTTTCTTTCTAATTTTTCTATTCATATGAACATTACCAGAGGAGGGGGCTATGTATTTTCAGTTTAGAGGAGAGTATCGTCACTTGCCTAGAATGGACTAAATGTCTTCAAAATGAATCATTCAGAATTCATTATAAAATAACTCTTAAGTATAACATGTCCTCCACCCTTGAGAAGCTTATGTACAAGTAGAAAACATTCTAGTTTGTATCTTGTTTGTGTAACGGTCTTCAGGCTACTTTCATGAAAAGGATCAGAAAATAATATTTACAGTGATTCATATGACAGTTGTTAGTTTTTTTAAATTGGTTATTTTCTTTATTTACATTTCAAATGTGGTGCTTCTCTGTCTCACTTCTGCAACCCCCATTCCATCCTCCCTCTCCTTTGACTCTAAGAGGGTTCATCCTTGCCCAACCACCCAAGCACCCATCTACTCTCGCCTTACCCCTCTAGCTTCTCCCTATGTCTGGGCTCCTGTGCATTATTGTCTTTGTGCAGGCGTGGGCTGGCTCAAGATGGGTCAGGGCCTATGATTGGACAGAGAGAAAGGGGGCGGGGACAGAGTTTTGGTAGGGGAGAGAGAGAAAGAAGAAAGGAGAATCAAGATGGAGGCCACAGGGAGTTATGAATATATCTTCATGGATGGATTTTTATATGTCAATTTATCTAGGTGGGTAGTTTATATCATTATCAATTGGTTGATTTTATTGTGTGGACAATTTGTAGAATGATAATTAAGATATAAATATGATTGCTAAATTACAAGCATCTGGAGTTTTGATTTTAACGATACTGTAACCATTAGGGGGTGGATGCTGGGAATGTGAACAGAGTCTGCTGTAAGAGAGCTGCAAGATAGGCGTTCTCCATTTGAAACTGGCATGGCAGCGACTTGCTTTGGGAAGTAGATGGATTGAAAGGTTGCTGCCGGGTTCAGACAGTAGACATTGGCAGTGCGGGATAGAGATCGGGAGCTTGACGGGTGAGATGCTTTGCTGACTGAGATGAAAATATCCCACTAATGCCATATAGCTCGACAATGCCAGTTAGTGAGGGTTTATGGGTATTTTTTTAAATATTTACCCTAACAGGTTCCAGTTAGTTTCTTTCACAAATCAATAAGATCACTTCCAGGACATAAGGGATTCCACTTGACCTTCCTATAGTACCGTGTATTGCTTCCTTATGGATTCAGCTAGGCATGTAGACAATGTTCCAGATTACATGCTAATATTCATTCTCTACTGGATTAAGAAGGCACACCAAGTCTACTTTATTACAGCTGAGTAGTTGAGCTTTCTCCCTCATTACCGCCATTCATGCTGTCATTTCAGTCAGTCCAATTGCCTGCCAAGTAGAATGACCCAGACTGACTGATCTGAGCAGAAATTATGGTCTGCAATGGGTTTTCTGTTTCATGTGCAGAAATTGCCTCCAGCTGGATCTAGTTGAGCTGGACTAAAGTGCATTTGATTTATTGACTTTGCTGCAATAGCCTGTATCACAACAAGGCACAGACTCAGAACGAGAATCCTTTTACTGCACGGCATCAAAATGATTCGAAGTTAGTTAGATACACTACGTCTTTCGGTATCATTTTAATTTGATTCATTTAAAATCATGGGAATAAGAAACACACATGATGGAAATGTAACAGTTTAACAATACAGAATCATCCTATGGATTTTAGGAGGTTTTTTTTAATTTAGTTCGTTTTAGAGTTTACAATAGTAATATAGTAAATGCCATGATCATTATGTACCGTATATGATTATATCTGAGGCATTTGTTTCTTATAAGGAATATCATCAACAGTCGATGGCACTGGGGTTATAGATACTATGACTTGTAGCCTTTCCCAAGTCAGCACCAAGTAGCACTAGATAAAACTTGAGCTCAAAGAGGTGGCCTCCACAACCAGTGCTAAAATTACCCATCCATTTTTACTAATCTTCCTCCCTCTCCTCCCTTTCTCTTCCTCCTATTCCCTTACCACCTCTGTACCTCCCTTTCATTCATTCTCTTCTTCTTTCATATTAGATATGGAAAGTTAGTTTGGCAACTGTTTGGTTTTATCTTGGAATCACTAGTGAGTACATACCTGAAGGCCAATCGCTTCTCCTTAGAGTCAATCATTCCCCAGTAGTTGAGCAGGGTCTCTCCTCAATCCATAACTGGCTGTTGACAAACCCAGTGTAAGCCACTATAACTGCTGTAAGACTCTGATTGCAATGGTTCTGCTCCACACTATATCTTAGTTCTTACTTGTTATTCTTCAGTGATTCCAAAGCCTTGCAAACATGGTATATAGGTTCTGTTTAGGGATGAACACTGTGCCATCAATTATCCTAAGTATCTTACATAGCCATGTACTGAAGAAACACAATAACACTGTGCAAGTTTTGATGGGTTAGTACATACACTACATGTACATCTGTCTGTACATGTAGGACACTGGTTAAAGTCCCTTGAAATGGCTAATTATAAACAGCAGAATAAACATACATTGTGAAAGGAAATACTTTGGTCTGAGCTTGCATTTAATAATTAAATCCTAATAGGACCAGAAAGGTAGATTTCCATTTTCTTTCATAAGCAAAAGAAATCAGTACTTCTGTAAAAATTGGTATACTTGAAATCAAAGAACAGAATGTCCATATGTTTGACACCATGTGACCTAGAACATAGAGTTATTAGCAAAATTTTCTAATCAAGGAAATCCCCCCTTGTATTCTGAACTCACAGTCCACCCATCCTAACTTAGCAAACAGTCTTCATAACCTGCCTTTGTCTCAGGAGAAGTAATACTTTTCTATGTGTTTAGTGTTACTCTGTTATTTTTCTTGAGAAAATTATATCTTTATTGCTTATAGTTGACAAGCAAGATGTAAGCCTATTTGTGTTATACAAGTCCACATTGCACAGTATTTGTATTGTGACTATCACAGCTAAGCTAATTAACATACATCACATCCTCACATCCTCACATGGTCAAATGTTTGTGTGTGTAATTCATGAGAGTAGCACCATTTTGTTTTCTTTCTCCCAGACCCTGGTTTCTCAGGCCTCAGACATTCTAACCTTTATGCCTTTCCTAATAGTGATTCCCATTTTCTAGAACTGAAAATTCAATATCATATTTTGTCTAGTTTCTTTCACGTCTCAAAATAATCTTTCCTCTCTGATGTTCCTATTTCCTCCAGAGGAACAAAATCCTTTTGTCTGCACTCAAACGAATCATCACACAGGTACCACTTTCTATTGTTTATAAAAGAAAATGAAATGTTGCAATTCAGATCACAATTAGGACTAAATCGTTAAATATAAACTGAATCAAAGTTCTTCTTTCACATTGGAAAATGTTGAGTTTTGTTTCCTGTAATTATGTCAAGTACCTTAAACCAGAGTCCTATATTGGGTTTCTCCCAATATTTCTAGGTAATGTTTATTGACCCCACATTGGGATTTGATCGGAGAAATGAAGTCATTAAACATAAAGACACCAATGCTGATGGTGATATCAAAGGTGTGTGTGCAGGGGCTTGCAACTGCACTGCAGAATAAAACAAGCCCTAGGCTGGGAATTGGAGAAGCAGCGAGCCACAGTGGAAGCTGAGAGTTAAACCTGTTTGCTATCCCATACAGTGAGCTAGAACAATCTAGATCATTGATTATTGGTCCAAAAGAGCTGAATGCCAAGGGTCACCTTTGGAATACAGTTGTCCGACTAGTTCTGATTGTGGGACCTCATGCATCATGTCTTTGTGGCCTATCCTAACCATGAGGATAAGAAGACCCTGGGAGGCTTAGGTAAATAGCCACAGAGAAACTCTCTGCCATACTTTAGCCTTTACAACTTAGTGAATCTTATCTCCTCTTAGATACTCTAAAAGTTAAAAGGTGATGTCTGAAGTCACTTGATGTCATAGTTGTCAGCTTGATACACTTGGGAAGAGGGACTCCCAATGAGACATTTCCTCAGATAGACTGGCCTGTGTGCATGTCTGTGTGGTATTTTCCCGATTGGTGATTGATGTGGAAAGAACCAAATTACTCTGGACCATACCATACCTAGGTGGTTGTGGAGGACAAGGCTACTACATAGGAAAGGAAGCTGAGTAAGTCAAGAGAGCAATCAAATATGCAGTGCTTCTTCTTGTTTTCTGCCTCAGTTCCTGTTGTGAAGTACCTACTTTGACTTCCCCTGATGGTGCACTATTTAAGCCACATAAATTTTCCTCCTAAAGTTGACTTTGGCCATGGTATTTCATCAAAGCAACAGAAGTACAGACAAGGACACTTACCTTTCTTTTGTGGGATGACTTGCAACAGATTGGAGAAGAAAGTTGTGTGTGAGTGAGTATGTGTGTGTATGTGTGTGTGCGCGCGTGCACACGCGCGTGTGTGCATATGGTTGCACATGTGTGTATATTCTAAACTGCAGAAAATTTTCTACTTACTGTGTGGTGATAACTTAATTTCTTCTGGATAATAAGGATTGATCACTTTTGCAATTACAGTTACAATTTTTAAATTTTTAATTCCTAGTATAAGGAGCTAATATGTCCAGGTGGAAATGTAAATTTAAATGTAGTGAAATAAATCTTTACTGTGCTATCTAATAAAATCTGTAATTCCATGGAAACAGACTTTTCAGAAAACTAAGCCCAATGTTTTAGAAAAGGGACAAGATTTGCCAAAGTATATGGAACAGTAATAAGGGAACCACTTTGATTTTTACTCTTGATTATAAGATATATGGATTTTCTGTTTATGAGAAATGGTTGATTTTGTTTGCTGGTTGACAACTGGCTGTTTTGAAGGATATCTGTGAAGGTAGCTCTCAAGTCCTTAAGTATTTTCTACTGAGTTGGTATATTTTTTGAAACTTCAAAAGACATTTCTACTAGGGCTACTTCCTTCCAGGTGATGGGACACGTGGGTGATGCATGAATTCCACAGACACTGGTGAATTGCCTCACTTCATTTACTAGAGTGTGAATTTCTTGTTTAGAAGCATTGCTGTAATGAGTATGAAAGTTGTAAATGGAATCTGTTTGACTCACAGAGGAAAAAATTGCTGGGCATGTTGTACACTGAAATAGCAAATTAGTTCCCAGTGTTGAGTCTGATAAAATCAAGGCTCTTCTCCAACGGCTTTCTACCTGGTAACAGGCTGGTGTGCTAAAGAATGATTTTGACTGAAGTTTCTGTTGGTAGAGGAGATGAACATTAACAGTTGTAGCTGCTGTCGCAGTGTCTGCAAAAATCAAAACCTGCCATTTATCCACACTGGCAGCAAGTCCACTGGCTGGAGAAAGAAGCTGGAAAAGGAAGCATATCTTACACACACACACACACACACACACACACACACACACACACACACACCCCACACACACATTCAGAAGGATGCATTCCCCTGTTTTTCACCTGACTGCTCTAACAATTTAACAATTTTGATTCATCCAAATCCTCAATCGTCTTCCAAAGCAAGGGTTGATCATGGTCCTTGAGTCAATGTCCATCTCTCTCTGTTTCTCTCTCCTTTCATGTAAAATAAATCAGTAGGTATGTTGCCTCAGAGTCTGAACATCAGGAGTGTTCTCTTTCCCTTTAGTTCTCTTTAGTAACTTTTCCTGGAGAAATACAGACAAATGTGTGTTCATTCCAGGAAGACTAAAAAAGTGATGCCACTCAATTCTTTAGTGAGCCAGTGAGTTTATTTCAAGATATTCATAAGAGATTTGGTGAGAGATAACTTACAGACGTATAGGTGACTTGGAGATAACAATATCATCAAAAAAAGACAAACAAACAACAAAACAAACCAAAAAACCCCAACCCATTCCAGCCTGGATGATGACTCACAAGTACTGTATGTGAGAAGTTCTCTGTATATATTTCAAGCAACTTGGCCCTTGAATAGTGTCTTCTTTCTAGAAAGTCTTACTGCTTAAACAGCTGCAGGGAGGATTCTCATGCATCTTTTCTGTTTCAGGAGTTTCCTGAGTTCGCGAGCCTTGTCTATCTTCTGAGTTTTATTAAACTCCCTCCTCGTCCTCCTCAAGGGAATTTTAAGTTCAGAGGGAATAACTATGTAGCAAGTATCTCCTATGCCAGTGAATGGCTGTAGTGTTACATCTGTTTATATTTCTTAGAGTTAGCATGATATACAGAACCATTTGCACATCTGCTTCATTTTACTTCTCAGGTCAACCATCTGGAAAGTTATTGGCATATGCTGAGATGGAGAAAGAAGTATACTTGTTGAGACAATTTTCTTGTGTCTTCAAAACAAGTTCATTCTTATATCTGTTATTTCCATTTGTCTCCACATTGTGGATTGTTTGGACAGAAAATACCAAGATAGATATTTGAAATGATAGAGTAATTTAGTAATCCATGGTTGACATTGAATTTCTACCGAGGCTACTTTGTTTTCTTTTTCTTTTATATTCTTCTCTCATATATTACTTCCAGACTGTGATATTCCCTCCATCCCCTCCCTAAGTGCCTCCCTCCATTTCCACTCTTCCCCAGATCCACCCTTTCTGCCTCCCCCCAGAAAACAGCCAGCCTCCCAGGGACATCAAGCAGGCACTACATAACACACTATAATATCATGCACATACCATCACATCAAGACTGGATGAGGCAACTCAGAGGAGGAAAAGTGTTCCACAAGTAGACAAAATGGTCAGGAACATCCCCCATTCCCACATTTAGGATTCCCACAAGAAAACCAATCTATGCTGCTGTAACATTTATGCAGAGGATCTATGCCAGACCCCAAAAAGCTCCTTGAGCTCTGCGACTCTTCATAAGTCCCTCAGTTGATTCTCTGGGTTATGTGTTGTCCCTGACCTACCTAGATCCTCTCATCCTTCCTCTCCCTCCTTGATAGGACTCTACTAATTTTTAGCTGTTGTATTCTGAAGCTACTCCCATTGACTGCTGAATGAAGTTTCTCTGTTCTTTTTTATGGTGATTCTGCTAAGCTCCAGTCCTAGAAAACTCTGCAGGCAGAACAAATGGTAGGTTCAAGGTTATGTGGCTGAATTTATATATAAAGACTTAATTTCCTATAGTTTAATTTTTAGATTGTGCTAGTGTGTTCATCATACTTTTCCCCAATAGGATGACCTTCAGTTCACAAGTCAGGAAACTTAGTTGTAATTCTGACAGTTCATATTTGTTACAGCCACATATCCTAGAATCTAGAAAATTACCCAGAGGGTAAACTTGGAGATCCAGAGATAGTCTGTGGGATAGATCCCAACTCAAACTTCGAAGACCTCAGACTTCCTTTTACTGCTTCCATTATTGGAGTACTATGGTCAGCCTCTAAAATTTTCTTTACATTGGGTCAATGTTCAGCAATCTCTCAAATACCTGACTCTTTCTACTTTGGAGATGAACAGTTATCATGATAAAAAGTAGATTCAGATATATAACCTAAGTCATCTCTGTATATCTCTCCAGGAGCACTATTCCTTGGATGTAACAATTTAATTCACTCTTCTGTTGACTAGAAAGAACTAGAGTGTTTTTGTCTTCACAGGCTGAGAAGGACTCTATAAGCTGATGTTCTATTTCAATTTCAGAGAAACCCACCTAGAAAACTTGCTACTAAGCAAGTGACTATGTGACTATGGAATTTGATGAGTATCTATGTTTGGCATTTTGCTTTAATTTCTGATTCAGTTCCTGAAGACAATAAAACCAAAACCAAAACAAAATTATACAAAACAGTGTTATAGAAAGAATAAATCAGTCCAACATAGATGATTCTGAATGCATATAGTCACTCACCATTGACATGAATCCTCCAACTGCTCTTGTGTCAGTAACCTGTTGAAGAAGCTTTCAGATAAGGTTTTTGTAAAGTTTTTAAGGTCCAGAAGGAGGTATTAGTGGTTGTAATACTGGTTGTTCTCCAGCTATTGCAAATAGGAAACTAGGATTTATTGACAATGAAAAGAGATGGAAAGAGAACTGAAAGTCCAAGTCAGCACTTGTTACTGATACTAATTTAGGGAAAGAAGAATGGAGCTGTTTATTATCTGTCAGCCCAAACTTCTCTTATGGCCTCCACTAATAAGGAAATGCATAGATGTCAAAGCAAATTTGTATCAGACATTGTTAAGCAGGCAGAAAGGACTTTATTTAAAGTCCTATCACATAGGAGAGAAGAAGAACACATTTTGATTTCAATTATACTAAAACAAATGGTAGAATAATTTTATGAGCTGATGTCTATGTGGGGGACATGACTGTATTTGTTAGTTGATCTTAGTCAAAAGAAAGGGAAAACTATCTTTATCAAGGACTGGATAAGATCACAGTGTCCATAGAAATTACACTACTTCATTCTCACAATGATGGGAGATAAGGGTTCTGTCTTTCTTGATGACAATATATGTAAAGGATTATTTCCATGTTCTTTAGAATGGTAATCTTTTAAACCTGTAAGCATCAATAGGATATAGAAAGAATACAGGACAACCAGTTGTATAAAGTAAATACACTTTAAATAAAAGTTTTATATTTATTATTTGTGTGTGTATGTGTGCATGCGTGTGTGTGTGTGTGTGCGTGTGTGTGTGTGTGTGTGTGTGTGTGTGTGTGTGTGTGCGTGTGTGTGTATACCATGATGGGGCATGTGAAGGTTAGAGAACTACTCAAAGAGCCTGTTCTCTACTTGCATCAAATGGCTTCTTGGCTGTCCCTGAAGGAAATATTCTCAAGAAAAGAGAAGTCAGGGTCCAACTAGGATAGAGCCTGTCTAAAATTTCATCAGGATGACAGATCACCTTGGTTTTAGAAAAAGGATTTCTAGAAAATGTAGTTTCAATTTAAGAAAGGTGACACAATTCAAACCGGTATGTTTATGTTTCCCACTTTGAACTATTGCCATGATGTTGCATTTAGTGCTTTTTTGTCCATAAAATATTTTATTCACATCTACAATATAAGACAAAAACATGACACTATATATCTTCTGTCATCCAACAGACACTGTACACAAAATAGCCGTTTTGACTATGCATTATGTTTTAGCATAATTATGGGAGAGACATGAGAAGACTTGGTAGGGGGGAACACAGGAGTGGTTGGAGGGAGGAAAGAAAGGCAACGAGAGAAGTGATATAATAAGGTTTTAATTAAAAGGTAAAACATGTGTAAATAAGTGTTATAAATTGTACTGTGGACCTGAAAAAAAGTCCACAATAAAACAAATAAAAGTGGCTATGAACTATTTAAAGAAAGGATTTACTGACCACACTAAGAATATGGAGATGGGACATGTCTTGATACATACATACATACATACATACATACATACATACATGTCTGTGTGTGTGTGCCCCATGTGCGCACACATATGTTACTATGACACATGTGTAAACATTAAAAGATTACTTGAAGAAGTCAGTTCTCTCCTCCTACACCATAGGGCTTTGGGACCCAAACTCAGGCTATTAGGCTCAACTGCAATTGTCTTTGCCTACTGAGCCATCTTGCTGTTCCAGATGTGTTTTACTTTGTAAGCACAATTTGCTCATTCTTGACAACTTGGTATTTGA